>NC_035448.2:50389481-50689481 GCF_002127325.2 Helianthus annuus | reverse complement strand
GGATGATGTTCATTTTCCACCATTGCGGGCTGAGAATTTAAAATCAAAGATTGGAAAAGTTGAAATCTCAAATCAATTCTATTCTGACAAGAATAAATTTGATGTTGAGAAAGCGTTTAATGGAAATGTGAAGAAGATTTTTGGGAAGATGGTCGAGGGAAAGGCCAAAGGGGTAAAAGATTTTTATGCTTCAAAGAAGGCAACTTACACCCTAACTGCAGATGAGTTGGTTTCACCCAAGGCTGGTCAGGCTTGGGTGGATATATTCTTTGATTAAAAACCTGACTTGCCGGAGCTCCCAAGTTTGTAATCGTGGAGCAGGAATCAGCATCTTTCTCGATAAATTTTGTTTTTGAGAATGAATCTTAAAAATTGTTAAATTTTACAGGTTGTGATTTGCCGGAGCTCTCAGGTTGGTAAGTGTAGAGCAGGAATCAGCATTTTTATTGATAATTGGGTTTGTGAAAGTACTTACAAGTGGTAAATCAGGGACATTAATTTGTACTTGATTTCATACAAGTGGTTGAAAAAGGGGTTCATTTCATAAAATGATTGGTAAAACAATGTGATGGTTATCCCCTAACCTACAAGTGGTTTAAAATCAACAAAACTTATTTTCCGGAAAAATTATTTTGATTAAAACAAACTTAACTGTTTTGAAATCAAAATGAGAAAATAGTTTGTTGTAAGGGGGAGTTCTGTTTGTTTATGCCAAGTGGATGGCAAATTGAAGCAATTCACAACAGTTGTCTCATTGCTAGTACAATTTGTTTTCAAGTTTTTTTTAAATGTTTTTGAATATTAGGGGGAGTAAGAATGTAGAATTGTTTTCAGACCCGAATGAGTCGATCAGAAGAGTTTATCTCAGTTTCAGAGGCGAACTGAGTTCAATTCAGCAAACAATACACTTTAAACTGTCGTTTGATTGATAATAATGACGTTTACAATGAGTCGACACTTCGGCAGCACTTCGTGGCAAAACCGGAACAACCCATTTGAGATTCCGCTCCAACAGCCTATTTATAGGCGACGAGGTTCCGCTTGAACATGAGTATGTTCATTTCAAGCGGAAACAGTACATTAATTACAAGAGGAATCAACAAGTTACACTACGAGCGGAATCAGACTTATAGGTGATTTCGCTTGAAACTGACCCAAGGTCATTTCAAGCGGAATCTCCTTAAATCCCATTTTCTCGATTCTCGTGCCCTGATCTAATACAATCTATACAAGACCCGATACAAGACGTAGACGACAGACGGATGCACCAACAAACTCCCCCTCGGATGTTGACGGAGTCTTCAGTGTCGAGTCTTCGCATCTTTAGTCTTTATCAGCCTTTGGGCATCTCTTCAAACTCTTTGAAGTATCTGACGCTGTAAGCATCCTCAATCTCTATCTTTTCTTCTCTTTCATCACCAACAAATCTTTCCCTCGGATGTTGATGTCTTCTCTATTCATCATCTCCAACATACATTCCCTCTCAAATGTTGAATCTGTAATCTCGTCAGCAACAACAATCTCAGGATCAAAACCTGGCTCTTTGCAACTCAGACTCCCCCTCTCAATCAGCTGGGATCGCAGTCTGGCTTTCACAGGTTTAGATTCCATTCCAAGATCGTGACCTGGCTCTCCTCCAGCTCAGGTTATCTGCACAATCTCTACCTCAAACATAAAATTTATGATATCAAACTTTAACACACTCAGACACCACTTGTAGAAATCATAAAATGATTTATCTTTTAGATTCTGATGAACCACTTGCAGGAATACCATTTTCTAAACTTCTGATGACCACTTGTAAGATAGATTGTTAAGACTTTAAAAACATAATCTTCCCAAACCTGTTTGTCATGTTTAGCACTTGAGATTTTGAAAATCAGCTTTTCAACACCAGTTGTCGAAAATATTTTTGGATTTTTCAAAATTTATGCTAAAACACCCTAAAATCTTTTTGGATTTTTTGAACATAAGGAATGCAGTAAAGAAATATTTACAGACATATTTTTGTGAGTTTGTGTAAGAGGATCATATCACTTTCTGAGACAAATCACTAACACCGTTGAGCTTGATTTCATTTTAAGTTCTAAACAATTCACCTAGATTGTCAGCATACAGGTCCACTTTAAATTTCCACACAAAGTTCAACTGCTTCGAGATACGAGTTAATGTTTTAAGCACTTAAACTTATTTGCGTGTCCCACTACTTGAATATACTCCTGTATCCAGATCCCAATATTCAGTCTTACATGTGAATATACCACAGATGATATCTGTAAAGGGGTTAGATGCGAAACCGTGAGAGCTCAGGTCAGAACTTCCTTTCAGCAGAGAGATGACGGTTCGAATTTTGGTGTGTCCCCTTTAGAGGATCTTTTCTTCAACAGCAATGATTATCAATTTTATTGTTTCATCAATTTGCTGAGGGCGAGCTTATATTTCAAAGCATTTGCAGAAAGTATTATACGGGGACTAGGTCATAATTTCCATTCAGCAGAAGTCCCGGAATAATACCCCAGATATCACTGAGTATAAAGACCTAGTATTTCAGAAAGAGGGACATTTCAAACAAGATTTCGGGGGTTACCCATATATACAAGTTTTGTTACCCACGAAATAAGCAAGTTTGAATTTAGGTTTATATCTCGTCACAATCTACTAAATGTGTAAAAACCTACTGGCATATCCTCAGTGATATTGTTTATCACATTTTTACTATGTTCTTTAGCATGTTGTGACAGTTCACTGATGTACTATCATTTCCTCTTTTTCACAACAAAACTCTTTTTCATTTTATCATGTTTTTGTTGTTTTTCAGATTTTCTAATGTTTTTGGATTTTCTGAAATTTTCTACTCCCCCTAAAATGCAAACACATAAAGAAAATTTGAAAATAAACTGTACAGAAATTGGCAAGTGATATTAAATCGCATCAATTCGCCATCCACTAGGCATAAACAATCAGAACTCCCCCTCACAACAAACTATTTTCCCATTAAGATTTCAAAACACTTCAGTTTGTTTTAATCAAAATGGTTTTTCCGGAAAGTAAGTTTTGTTGATTTTACCACTTGTAGGTATGGGGATGTGGTTCATCATATTGTCTTCAACCACTTGTAGAAAATCAAGTACAAATTAATGTCCCTGATTTACCACTTGAATGAAAAACACAATCAAATATAAAGAATGATGCCGATTCATGATCCATGATTACCAACTTGGGATCTCCGGCAAGTCAGGTTTTTCATTCAATGAAAATATCCGCCCAAGCCTGACCAGCCTTGGGTGTTACCGAGTCATCATCACTCGGTTTCTTACCTTTCCTCTTCTTCTCATAGAACTCTTTAACCCCTTTGACTTTTCGATCAATCATCTTACCACAGATATGTTTTACCTTGGGGTTAAAGACCTTTTCAACATTAAAAACTTTTTTATCATCATAAAATTGGTTTAAAATTTCCACTTTACCAATTTTCTTCTTAAAATTTTCAGCCCGAAGTGGTGGAAAATTCTCATCATCTACAGTCGAAACTGATCCTTCACCTTTTGAAACAACCTGTGGCTCCTCTGATTTTATGGAATCAGATTCATTGCCAGAAGATAGCTCCTCTGATTTTGTCTTATCAGAATCATCGCTAGAGCTGTCAACAGACTTCTTGACCACCCATTTCTGGTTGTCAGATTTAGCTCTTTTGTTGTAAAACCTGTTTGAACATTCACCAATTTCAAACTTTGAATTTTTGAATAATTTTGTTCTGTCAATTGGTGGTTCAAACTCAACTACTTTCTCTTTGAGTTTAGAAACTCCCTGTTTGGTTTTAATTGCTTGCGAACAGTTCACCGCAAGATGTCCAATTCTACCACATTTGAAACAGGTTCGAATTTTCTTTCTCTGATTTGCATTCTTCATTTCTTCTTGCTTCTTTGCAAGAAATTCTCTGTTTGACTGCTTCCAGAATGGACTTTTCATCTCTTCTTCTGAGCTAGATCCTGAAACAAAATTCATTTTTGATTTAAAGTCACGAACATATTTTTTATTTTTCTGTTTTTCTGTTGGAGTAAAACCTAAACCTTTCTTTTTGAAATTACCATGGTTAGGTTTCTTTTGAAAACCAGAACCATAACCTTTTTTCTGGTTTTCTCTTTGCTTAACTCTTGAGGTGTATTTTTTAGGTTTATCAGTAAGATTAAAATCTTTTATTTCAGAAATGTTAATTTCTGTAAGTTTGAAAACCTTTTTTATCATCTCAGTTTTGACACCTATTATTGGAAATTCCTCATCAGAATATAATTTGTCTGAATCATTCAAAGTATAAGCCACTTTAAATGTTTCATCATCCAAATTAGATTTTGATAACAGGAATTCATTACTATAAACTCTTTTGCCCTGTTTTTCATTTTGACCCGGAGCGCTGGACTCAGACTTTGACTCTGACATCGACTCCGACTTTGACTCCTCAGTTTCATCGTTATCTAAAACATGATCCACCACTTTCTTCATCAATTGAGATTGTTGATCAGTGTCAAACGATGTAAACGTGACATCAATACTTTATGGCAAATTGACTGACGACTCCGACTCCCACTGTAAGTTTATAGCCTTTTTGACTCTTTCATCATTTGGCTTTCTAGGTAAAAATCCATTTTCCAGCGGGGGTGGACACTTATTGTAACTGACACCTTGTTTCTTACCGGAATTTTTCTTGTCAGCCTTTTTCTTAGTGTCTTTCTTCTTCTCAGTCTTTTTCTCTTGAGTCTTTTCTTCAGAAACCTTTTCAGCATTCTTTTCTTCAGTTACTTCATCATCTTCAAATGCCTTCATGCCTTCAACAGTAGGATAGATCATAAGAAGTACATGAGTAACTTTTCAACAAACGGTTTACTCTCTCAGTCTCAATTCTTTGTAACTCTAGTTTTTGTTCAAGAGCAGCACACTTCTCTATGTAGTTGTTCACAACTTTCTGTTTAATCAAGAACGCTCCCTGAAGTGTTTTCATTGCTGTAGCCTGCTCTTCACTTGTATCATTGTACATATTCATTGCTTTGTTCAGCACATCATAAGACTCCTTTAATCTGTTCATGTTGTGAATCAATGAACTATTTTGTTTCTTCATTGTTTCACAATTTTCACACATTACAGGACTCTTTTTCGCAACAGCTTCTTCATCAATCTTGAACTTCGGAACTTCTTTAACTTTTCTTCTAACCACCGGTACTGTTTCATCGTCACTGCTCACCAGTGTCTTGACCTTTTTCTTTTTCTTGTTGACTTTCTCATCTTCACTGTCACTTTCTGCCATCATCTTCAGATGATCTCTCATTTGTTTAGCATAGTACTCAACATCATCATCATCACTATCTTCTTCAATACGAGCAACAAAAGCTGTATGAACTGGAGCTTGGTCAGGAATATAATCATCCCAAGTGAAATTCTCCCAGCTAAACCCTTCAGGTAGCTTTTCGTCATCTTGATCAATCACACATGCTTTAGCATCAGTTGGAATATATTTATCCCAGTTGAACCCTGTTGATGGCTTCTTTTCTTCTTGATTAACCACACAAGCTCTCTTTCCAGAATCTTCAATCACATTCCTTCCATGTGCAGTTTGTGCTTGATGTTGATGTTATTGAGGTGGTTTTTGAGCAACTTGATGGTAAATGGCTTTTCTGTAGTAATCATTGTTGTTGTTGAACGGATTTTGAGCTCCACTTGCCTCACGATTGGTGCACTCCCTCTTGAAGTGTTCTTTTTCCCGGCATCGAAAACAAGTGACTTTAGATTTGTCAAAACCTAAAATAGAAACATTAGCCTCACGAACATCATCTCTTCCAGTGATTTGCTTGAATTTCTCATCTCTCCTCAACACGCTTGCCAAGCACCATTTTATATCCATCAACTCCATTTCTTCAGCATTGATCTGGTCGTAATCCTCTTTAGTCAGCATTGGATTCCCGCTTCGACCTGCAACAAAACTACCATAAGATTCAAGAACAGTTCCCAACAAAGACATATGGCTTTTAGCTAATTCTTCAGAATATTCCTGATCATTTTCAATGTTCAACACAATGTTGCATTGAAGCTTTTTACCATTTCTTGTTGTTGAAACATTCGGATCAAATGATGGAAACGATGAGAAACTTGTGTTGCTGTTTGATCCTTTGGATGAACTTCCAGATGAGTTCTTTGCATTGAATGCAGTTTCAACTTTTGGTGACATGTTGGTTGTTTTCTCATTCAACCTTGATTTGTAGTACAACCCAATATCCTGTTCACCATCAAAATCTTTCATCGAACAATCTTCCGTTGCTCCATCTCTTGAGCTTCCAACTTTTCAATGAATTTACTCAAAGTGAGTGTGTTGAATCCTTTCTTGTTTCTGAGCATCATCAGATATGTGCCCCATGTTTCGTGTGGCAATGCATCTGCTAACTTTTCAATCAACTCTTCATTATCTTTGTTGATGCTTACCCTCTTCATATTTACCAACAAGTTGCAGTATCTTTCGATGATCTGCTTTGTACTTTCATTCTTCAAACCACGAAACAAGTCAAATTCTTTTTTCAGAAGTGATTTCTTGTTCTTGATCATTTCCTGACTACCAACAAACTTTGATCTTAATGCTTTCCAAATCGAATATGAACTTCCGTTGTGTTGCAGTAAGACCATGATGTCTTCTTTCACAGCTTGTTGTAGCAGACGTAGCATCATTTTCTCATTTTTGTACTTCCTCTTATCATCCACACTCATGTCTTTGATCGGAATCTCCTCTTCATCGTCATTTGTCGGTCTAACATATTTCGTTTCCACGCACTCCCAAGCATCTAAATAGTTATCTTGTACCCAGTTTTCAAAACGACCTTCCCAACCTTTATACTCCTCGATGTTCATGAGTTTGGGAGGTTTTTGCATAGTCCCTGTTTCGTTTTCCAACATCGTGTTCTGTGCAATAGTGATCGAGGTAACCGGGGTAGCGAATGCGTTATAAAAATCTTCGTCCATGTTTCGGATATCAAGAATTTCTCAAACAGTCTTTGAAGCGAAATACCAAGTTTAAGCAAAACTATTTTTCAAGCGAAACCCCTGATTTAAAGCGGAATCACCAAAATTTTTGGAGCGGAATCACCAAAACACTTTGGAGTGGAATCACCGAAACACGTTGGAGCGAAATCACCACAAAACTTTCAAGCGGGATACTGAATTTGGAGCGGAATAGCATGTCTGAAGCGGAATCAAGATCAAGATTCAAGCGGAATCACTACGAAATGCTACTCACGTAATCAATCACACGCTGATTTTCAAGAGGAATAGTGAAAATTATCAGTTTTAGTTCGAATTTTAGCCTGAAACTGTTAAGGCTTTGTTAATATGTAATTCCGAGTGCACTGTGTGAATTTGCGCTGATTTTAACCGTGAAAATTTTTGAATTTCGAAAAAGAATGGTGTAGAAACAGAATTTGTAGCTGAATTGTATAGAACTCTTCTTCCTGACCTCTGATACCACTTGTAGGATCGTTTTCAGACCCGAACGAGTCGATCAGAAGAGTTTATCTCAGTTTCAGAGGCGGAAACTAAGAAACTGAGTTCAATTCAACAAGCAATACGCTTTAAACTATCGTTTGATTGATAATAATGACGTTTACAACGAGTCGACACTTCGGCAGCACTTCGTGGTAAAACCGGAACAACTCATTTGAGATTCCGCTCCAACAGCCTATTTATAGGCGATGGGGTTCCGCTTGAACATGAGTATGTTCATTTCAAGCGGAAACAGTACATTAATTACAAGCGGAATCAACAAGTTACACTACGAGCGGAATCAGACTTATAGGTGATTTCGCTTGAAACTGACCCAAGGTCATTTCAAGCGGAATCTCCTTAAATCCCATTTTCTCGATTCTCGTGCCCTGATCTAATACAATCTATACAAGACTCGATACAAGACGTAGACGACAGATGGATGCACCAACAAAGAAAATTTCAAAAAATCCAAAAACATTGAAAATCTGAAAAATCCAAAAACATGATAAAATCAAAAATGAGTTTAGTTGTGAAAAGAGGAAATGATAGTATATCAGTGGACTATCACAACATGCTAAAGAAATGGAAATTCAAAATGTGATAAACAATCTCACTGTGGATATGTCAGTAGGTTTTTGCACATTCAGTAGATTGTATTCAAGATATAAACCTAAATTTCAAACTTTCTTATCTCGTGGGGAACATTTCTTGGATATATGGGTAACCCCCGAAATCTTGTTTGAAAGGTCCCTCTTTCTGAGATACTAGGTCTTTATACTCAGTGATATCTGGGGTATTATCCCGGGATTTCTGATTTTGCGGAAGCAATGGCCTAGTCCCCGAATAATACTTTGCATTTGCTTTAATAGCTAGCCCTCAGTACAAAAAATGACGAAACATTGAAAAATGCTAATCATGTGTTGTTGAAGAAAAGATTCTCTAAAGGGAACACACCAAAAGTCGAGCCGTCATCTCTCTGCTGAACGGAAGTTCTGACCTAAGCTCTCACAATTTCGTATCTAATCCCTTTATAGATATCATCTAGGTATACTCACCTGTAAGACTGAATATTGGAATCTGGATACGGGAGTATATTCAAGAGGTGGGACACTCGAATAAGTTCAAGCTCTTAAAACATTAATCTCATATCTCGAAACAATTGAACTTTGTGTGAAAATTTAAGTGGACCAGTATACTGACAATCTAGGTGAATTGTTTAGAACTTAAAATCTTTAAAGCTTAACGGTGTTAGTGATTTGTCTCATAAACTGATATGATCCTCTTACACAAACTCACAAAAAGATTGTCTGTAAGTATTTCTTTACTGCATTTCATTTTTTTTTTAAAAAATCCAAAAAGATTTTCGGAGTGTTTTAGCATAAATCTTGAAAAATTCAAAAAGATTTTCGACAACTGATGTTGAATAGCTGATTTTCAAAATTCCGAGTGCTAAACATGATGAATATTTTGTGAGGGGGAGTTTGTGTATTTTTTGCCTACATGTGGTGATCAAAATTTTTTAAATGATAAATCATTTTAGATAAATTTGAGAAGAAGTTTGAATATATTAATCTGTCAAGTGTTAAAATTGTGAAATTTATTTTGAGGTAGAGGATGTGCAGGATAACTTGGATTCTGAGTTTGAGTATAGAGCCAGGTGACAATCCTGATCCTGTGAAAGCCAGGTTCCGATACCTAAGGACTTCATGATTTTAAAAAGCCAGGCAGCGATCCCAACATATTGAAAGGGGGAGTCTGAAGACATCCAAGGAGAGATTGTTCAAGGGGAGTCTGTTGATGCTGAGGAGGAGAATAAAGAGAAGAATTGAAGAAGGTTTTTACCATGTTAGATACTTCAGAGAGAGCGATCAGACTGATAAAGACTGAAGACGTTGAAGACTCGACACTTAAGACTCGTCAACATCCGAGGGGGAGTCTGTTGGTGCATACGTCTGTCGACTTCGTCTTGTATCGAGTCTTGCATTGCTCAGAGCACGGAGTTCAAGATTACAAGTCAAAAGCTAATTTCGTTTGAAAGGGTTTCATGTAATTCCGCACGGAATTAACATGTTAATTCCGTTTGTGTGTAATTCCGTATCAGATGTCTAATTCCGCGTGAGTTGTAATCTCGTTTGAGTATGTTTCGTGTGGAATTAGCTAGTCTATAAATAGGATTAGTTCCGTGTCATTTGTAACGAAATTACTTAGAGGTTTTCCAACGACAAAGCTCTGTCAAAGTGTCGTCTTGTTGTAAAACTGTTTCAGATCAATATAAACGACAGTTAAAGTGTATATCTAGCTGAATTTAACTCATCATGTCTGTTTCCGCCTTTCATTTTGAGTAGAACGCCTCTGATCGACTCGTTTCGGGTCCGCGCACGATCCTACATTCTCGTTATTCAGATTGTCATTATTCGAGTGGTTACCGTTCTGAATATTATCATTCTGGTTTTCCTGATTCACTTCGTTGTCCATCTGAATTTTAAACATTACCACATATTAATATCACCAATAATATTTGAATATAGCCAATCACATGTCACACACTTTATGGTCAAAAGCGTTGAGCATTGCGACTTTTACTCTATTCATATATTATGCTTCTATTACACATCAGTACCGAAATAAAAAATTACAATACCAACTGAAATTTAAAATTACACTACTAGTAATAGGCATCCGTAGTTTTTTTTCACATACACATATATATTATTATATTATTTCTACCGTTTCCATCCTCGATTCAGGATATGGATTCATCCAAAAATCCATATTGCGTTCATCGTATTTCCATACGAGACGCTCTCCCACCTGTCTCATTCGTTCACTACTTTCTAAAATTTCCTCACCGAAAGTCCTAAGTTCTTGTACGTTTTCTGCACTCATTGGGGGTGCAGGTTCTAGGACTGGGTTCGGAATCTGTGGTGCGGGTTCCTGGTACGGGGCCTGGTATGGGTAAGGATTCTCTAAGACCTCCCTAATGTATGCATCATTATTGTAATAGGGATCTTGAGGATCTAACCCTGGGTAGGCTCCTAGATTGGGCATTGGCACATCTTCGTGTATCGGGTAGTGTTGCACATAGTCCTTAACGTCATCCCACCAGTGATCGTAATTTGGGTCTAGGGGATTTGGTGCAGGTACCCTAGGTATTTCTTCCGGATTGAAATCATGCATTTCTACTTGGTTTTCAGGGTTTTCTATCTCCATCGGTTGGTCAGGAATTTGTGGTTGTGGCTGGGGTGCTAACAATTGCTCCAGGGTTAGGTCAGCTGCAGTGGTTGCTAAAATATGGTTATTGGCTATACCCCTATTACGCATATCCTAGGCATATGCATCGGTTTCTCTTTTAGTTGCGTCTAGGGCTCTCTGGTCTTGTAACTTTTTCATACGTTTCCTACGCTCGTGTGCTCCCCTACTGAACCATCTCCTCTTTTTCTGAGGAAATGGCTCTTCAGATTGAGCCTTAAATACGAATATTCCTTCTTCTGTATCAGCAGACTACCCCGAGAGGGCAGGCTGAGAAGAGGCACCTTCGCTGCTAGGCGAACCAGACAATTGACGATACGCGTCAGATGGTCCTTAGTCGCTCATACTGAAAACTAACAAATAGTCAGATAACACATAACAAGAAAATACCATTATGCACGTATTTCTGTTATTTATTTCCTAACACTTTGAATTTTGATGTCAGCAGAACACTTCTGTGGCTGAATCAGTGGCATAGCTCTGATACCACCTTCTGTCGCAACCCCCGATCCCTAATCCCCGGGAACGGGCGGCCGCGAGCCAGTTTCGGTGGTATCACGTTATTGTCTAATTTGGCAGCGGAAATTTTCATCAGGACCGTAGTTAGAAAATATTTTATCAGAGTAAAATACCAAAGTTCCATATCATTAAACACATGGGTAAACCCAAGTTTTTAGTACACACATCTTTATAGGGATATACCCTATTTTATTTAAGAAAAACATCTATTTCTTTTTAGGTAACTTTATTGCCACTTTTCCAAGTCTTCAGTGCTGTCCAGCTACCTTCTATTTGGCTTTCACATTTTTTTACCTGAAACGCGTTTTTAAAAACATTTTGTCAGTGGGAAATACTGGTGAGTGAATCCTAGTTTAATCAAGTTGAAATAACAACCATTTTACAGTATTGAGGGCGCATCCGTAATTACATTTGTTTCCAAGATATAACAATTAACATCAGTGGTACTGTCATACTCAACTTGTGGATGTTACCATGCCAGTAACAAATTTTGTATACAAAACCCCAACATACCCACTATAATTGTATTCTTACAAATACTCAATAACTATTTAGTATATATTTAATTAAGTGGGTTTTTGTAAAAACATTTAACAAAAAGAGGATTACTCACATTGTTGCCTTAGGGTTTTCAGTAAGGATTTCCTAGGAATAATCTATAAATTACACAAATGCACGTGTGTTAGTATAATAACCCATTTTAACATTAGTAATACCCTCCCCGAGATGACATTCCAACGACTACGTCTGGCAGAACCACGACAGCCGTTACGGAACCCTAGATCAATCGGGCAGAGTATCTAATACGTCTCTAGGGGTTATGATACTTACATTGTAGCAGAACCTCGCTATTTAAGGGGGTATAATACCTGAGTATTACTTCTACTATTCAGAAATTGAGATTAAGAAAGAACGTTTGAACGAATACGAATGAAATCTGATGGCTCCTTTATTAGTTGCTGATCCTGGTTCCCTCGCGGCCCGCGTAACATACGGGCAAGGCCTACACGGCTCGCGTTGACTCCGGTCAACTGCGTAGCTTAGCTGGGTCATCAACTAGCTTGTCCGGGTGTTGGGCCACGTGGCGGCCCAGGGCCGTGCCAGTTTTGGGACCCTCGCGGCCCGCGTTAACCTAATGGGGGTCTCACGCGGTCAGCCTAAGCTAAAGAAATCAACGAAATCTGGTTCCAACCCTTATACCGCCCGCGTAAGGGGTGGGGTGGGGCTACGCGGCCTGTCTCAGCCCAAAATTCACTTTTTAATTTATTTTTAATACTATTTAATATATTTGAGGCCCGTTTTCGCATATGGGTGTATTTTGGAACATATCGGGATATTTTAAAATATATTAGGGTGTCGGGAAAATAATCGAGGGTGTCGGTTTAGTTAGAATTGTTACATCACCAAACTTGTAGCATCCCTCAAGTGTATTTCCCTTTGATATACTCTTAGCATAGCACTCGCGAGTCATATGTCTAGTCCGACCACCTCTGGCACACTTTCTCCGCTCATCCTCGGGAATCTTCCTCTCAAAACTATTCCTGCCATCCCTGGCATTATCCTTTCGAGAACGGCTAGAACTGGCTACATACGCCTTCCTCGAACTCTCAGACTTTCGCTTTCGCAAATCCCCAGATCTAGGCTCGGAATGCGGAATTATTTGAATGGTTAATCCACTGTGACGGTCCGACATCACGCATACCGTTGCCACGTCATTGCATAGGGTACCAGTAAATGATCTTGGGTTACAACCTTGGATTGTTTTATGTGTATATCTATGTACTGTTCACAAAGGTAATGAAAAATCAGAATTACGCTCCGATTATATCATAACACAGGAACTACTAAAACTTTCCAATCATTATATTACCTGATGGGTTTCCGATTTGTGTCCCGCCAAAACCATGCCAATGAGCATCACTCCACGTTCCTGGCCAATATTTTGGTTAGTATCGCGCTGTTCCATGGCAGTATTAACGTGTTGGGCTATGAGTTGTGCCAACTCTTTCGGGGTAATAGGTAGTCCAGAAACCTGTCTCGTTTTTGGCGGCATTTCGTCGTTTCAATTATTACAACATAATATTAACATAAGACGATTTCCAAAATAATTCAATCATTAAACATTAGTGGACCAAACATGGCGCATGTATAATATCCACATATTAATAAGGATAATTTTTAACCAAAAGGAACCCATTCGATATTTATATCAGAAATTTTCAAAGCTTGTTTTTAGTTCTAAGATTAATCAAAATTTGGCATGTCTACATCAACATCCTCAACAAGCCTATATGAAATTTCTTCCTAAATATCTGAAAATTTGGCATGCAAGCTATAAATAGGGTTCATCAAATGAGACATACAAAACAAACAACAGAAATAACCACCCACTAACGCTTCAATCCCTAGAAGTCCAACATCTTCCTAACAAGCTCTTCTAGCTCATCATAACGGTCCATCTGTCCCTCTAAGTCTTTCATCTTGCCCTTCGTCGTCTACAAATCTCCGCGTAACGTGATGAACTGACGATCGCAGTGAGAGCGATTGACCCAAATCCCTTTCTGCTTCTTCATAGTGGACGCTATCTCAACACTCGAAGTCGATGCGATCTTTGTAATGGGTCGAGTCCTCTTCCTACGACGAGTGTAGACTAAAAGAGGTATAGCAAAACCCATGACTCGAGTAACGAAATAGACGATTCTGTAACGACGGGCGAAGGAATCTCAAGTGTAGGCTCGACAATATCAGTGAGCAGGACTACTAATGGCTCTATATATCGAGACGTGACATATCGTAACCGTACAAAGTAAGTGTGTGATCAATATGAATAGTAACACATAAGGCCCAAATAAACAGAAAATCACGTATGAACATAAACACATAAGGGTTTTCATACATGATAAAATTTTCCATGTTTATTTAAAAATCTTGGCTTCGAGAATTTTGGACTTTAAATCTCAAAATTCTTCGGTTGAAGTCTAGTGTTTTCCTCCGAAAACATCTAGTTCGCTAACAACCATTGGCTCTGATACCAACTTCTGTCACACCCCAAAAACGTCACAACGGAATATTCAACGTAGTGGTGACAGAAGCTGGTGCCCATTTATACCTTGTCGGACGATGCATCGTAATGTTGGACATTTCAATTTAATTAAAACATAGATTTTAAAACATAAAGTCTTAAAGGTCACGACACAACCACACCATAGTTAAGTTGTTCTGATCCTTGCGGATCTTATTACAAACGTCCCAGATAGTTTAAAAGTTGTCCAACATATTTAAACAAAACAACATGCATCATCAAACACAAGATACTCCATGATTCCCGAACCCGAACTCAAGTACCTGAAGAACACGTTAAAATCAAGTGTCAACACAATGGAAGGTGAGTTCACATATGTCACACCCCGACCACGTAAAACAACAAAAACGTGACAGAAACGTCGGGGAGTGTTGTAACAGAATTATTGTTTCACAACCATGGTATTTAAAGTTATGTTTTATTTAAAAACAAAGATGGAATACATTGTCTTAAACAAGAAAAACAAGAGTACATAACATGATTTAACTAGTCTATCTTCATTTTATGTCACTAAGGCCCGAGTCCACCTTAGTGTATCCTGCTCAAACCTATGCACCAGCTCCTGAAAACACATGTGAAAATAGGTACGTCAGCATAAAAATTCCTGTGAGATACATAGGTTTTGTGAAAACAGGATTCATGACTTGAGTTTAATAAAATGTTTAATAAAAATTGGTCATGAATTTTGTTAAGTGTTTACTTTTATAAATCATATAAAATGTGATAAGAAATCAGATTATATAAAAGAAAAGTGTATGGTTAATTAAATAACCAAGTAGGAATGATTAAAATAAACAAACTGATTTGTAAAACAATGTCTTGTGAAAACTAGCGGCGTATATGTAATATCATACAAGCACTTATATATAGGAAGTACCAGCGGCGTATCCACCATGCTTGTATCATATTACACACGCCTCGTTACTTAAATCACTTACCCAAACAAACCATCAATGTAAAATGTTCATGTTTATACCAATTGTCAAAATGCTTATGTCAAAATGTAAATCATGTAATGTATAACCAATGTCAAAATATACATGTGTCAAATGTAAGTCATGTAATGTGTATCCATAATATTATGTATGGCATGTGAAATATATCAACTAAACCATATGTAAAATGCACAAAACATGGTATTGAAGTAAAACGTAGTTTAAGTCAAAGTTATGTTTTGTGGAAATGCATGCTATACTGATACAAACATCTATGTGGTATTGTGAAAATGCATACATTTAAGCCTTGAGACCGTGGCGATAAACCTTTAAACAAATTAAAGGTTTATCGGAGTTATGTGTACCGAATTCGGTCATTCCTTCCATCCAAACATACCTAGGATGTCAGGAACGGGAGTTGTCAATTCCTATGGTACCACTACCTACTAACGAACGACATGGCCAATGTTAATGAACGTATTTTTGTCCCATTTAAACAAACCAAATGTTATACCAAAATGTAAGCATGTGATGAAGAACAAATGTACTAAGTATGCAACAAATGAACATACATAGCATGTGATGTGATGTAAAATAATGCGTTAAGTATGCATTAAATGGACATACATAGCGTGAAATGTAATGTAAAACAATGTACTAAGTATGAACTAAATGGACATACATATCATAAAATGTAATGTAAAACGATGTACTAAGTATGCAACAAATGGACATACATAGCAAAAACACAATGAAATCATGTACTATAAGTGTACTAATGAATATAGCAAACATGTGATATGAAAGCATGGAAAGCACGAAAGTAACAAGTAGGCACATGTGTTTCACCCCAAAACTTTTGAAGAACAGTAAAAGAGGGGACTATGTACTCACTTGAGATTGCTCAATAGTCATTAGATAACCACCAAGCAATGCTAGAAAGATCACGGAATCAAACGGCACCTAGTATAGGTAACTACGTTAATAAACGGACCTAATTCGGAGGATCAGATAAAATGTGGTTTCGTAAACCAAATGAGTGTAAGAACTCATGTAATATGGTTTAACAAAGTTCACATTCTAAAACGAAACCTATCCTAAGTGCTTACGACCCATTACGACTCGTTTAGGTAGCTTACGCTACTTTAACGTGTCGTTCGCGTAAAACGCGTTCGGGCAGCCTAACTAGCCCTATGACAAGTAAAATATGCCTTAACATGTCTAATATTGTTGTCTAATCAGTTTAGATATCAAAAATTATGTTACATATGCTTAAAATGAATTTTGGTGTAAAAAGGGCATTTTGGTCATTTTTCCTAAGGGATATAATTTCCTATCATACAACTAAGTAGACAAGTGACCATAAAGTATAACCTTGGAAGGTTATTCCTTATACAACTATGGTCACCTAATGTGTTTGGTCGGATCCTAATGATCGACCAAACGGGTCGGGTTCGAAAGTATAAGCGGTTGTTTAGACCGCTTACCTTACGACCCTACATAAGCACTAAACCTAAAGCGATGAGCTAAACATGTTAAAACATGTTTAATGAGGTTTGAAAACAGGTTTGGTATCAAAACAAAGGGTCTTGATACCTAAGAGTTGTTTGGTTACAAAATACGCAAGAATACGTATTTTGGCCGAAACTACGACTCGCCACTATGCCTAGATAACGTGGTAATCAGTAGGTATAGTCATAAGAGACTAAAACTATCGTGATTACGCTCACGTTATGAAGTTCAAACGAACTTCGTGTTGACCGTAAACTGGTCAATGCAGAAAGTGAAACGCAGTTTGACTTTCGTGCCTAGAATGCGTAAAAGAACGAAGGAATACTTACAACGGGTCCAAGAATGGAGGTTTGATTCCAAATTTTCTCAGGTATGAAGTGAAAATCACAACAACTTAGGGAAATTTCAGAATCAAATGTGGGTTTTGAAGCAAGAGGGTGGGGGTATTTATATATTTCATAGAACCGTTAAGATCGTTTTTTGAAACCCGAGCTTTGATCACAACCGTACATGTGCACCCATGGTTTTCTAATACCATGGGCACCTAAAAATGGCCCATAGTATGTTAAAATTCCATGTGCAAGAGCTGGAATAGCTGGTAACAGCTGGAAAACACATTTTTGCAGGTCTAACACTAGCTCGCGGCCCGCGTATGTGTCATGGGGGGACTTACGCGGCCCGCCTGAGATCCCAGTTCAGCAACAAACTTTCAGTATTACAGTTTCAGTCCCTGTAGTGTTTTAAGTTCATTTTCGACACATCCGAGGCCCGTTAAGCCAACGTTAAGGCCCTACAATGATGCCTAAACATAGAGGACATGAAACATGCTTAAAAATATGCCGGATGTCGGTTCGTTTGGTCGTACAAACGCGTTATTCGCTTATTTACGACAAAATACGCATGAACGCGTTGTTCGCTACGATATGTAATATCCTACAAGCACTTATATATAGGAAGTACCAGCGGCGTATCCACCATGCTTGTATCATATTACACACGCCTCGTTACTTAAATCACTTACCCAAACAAACCATCAATGTAAAATGTTCATGTTTATACCAATTGTCAAAATGCTTATGTCAAAATGTAAATCATGTAATGTATAACCAATGTCAAAATATACATGTATCAAATGTAAATCATGTAATGTGTATCCAAAATATTATGTATGGCATGTGAAATATATCAACTAAACCATATGTAAAATGCACAAAACAAGGTATTGAAGTAAAACGTAGTTTAAGTCAAAGTTATGTTTTGTGGAAATGCATGCTATACTGATACAAACATCTATGCGGTATTGTGAAAATGCATACATTTAAGCCTTGAGACTGTGGCGATAAACCTTTAAACAAATTACAGGTTTATCTGAGTTATGTGTACCGAATTCGGTCATTCCTTCCATCCAAACATACCTAGGATGTCAGGAACGGGAGTTGTCAATTCTATGGTACCACTACCTACTAACGAACGGCATGGCCAATGTTAATGAACGTATTTTTGTCCCATTTAAACAAACCAAATGTTATACCAAAATGTAAGCATGTGATGAAGAACAAATGTACTAAGTATGCAACAAATGAACATACATAGCATGTGATGTGATGTAAAATAATGCGCTAAGTATGCATTAAATGGACACACATAGCGTGAAATGTAATGTGAGACAATGTACTAAGTATGAACTAAATGGACATACATAGCATAAAATGTAATGTAAAACCATGTACTAAGTATGCAACAAATGGACATACATAGCAAAAACACAATGAAATCATGTACTATAAGTGTACTAATGAATATAGCAAACATGTGATATGAAAGCATGGAAAGCATGAAAGTTTGAAGTAGGCACATGTGTTTCACCCCAAAACATTTGAAGAATAGTAAAAGAGGGGACTATGTACTCGCTTAAGATTGCTCAATAGTCATTAGATAACCACCAAGTAATGCTAGAAAGATCACGGAATCAAACGGCACCTAGTATAGTTTACTACGTTAATAAACGAACCTAATTCGGAGGATCAGATAAAATGTGGTTTCGTAAACCAAATGAGTGTAAGAACTCATGTAATATGGTTTAACAAAGTTCACATTCTAAAACGAAACCTATCCTAAGTGCTTACGACCCATTACGACTCGTTTAGGTAGCTTACGCTACTTTAACGCGTCGTTCGCGTAAAACGCGTTCAGACCGCCTAACTAGCCCTATGACAAGTAAAATATGCCTTAACATGTCTAATATTGTTGTCTAATCAGTTTAGATATAAAAAATTACGTTACATATGCTTAAAATGAATTTTGGCGTAAAAAGGGCATTTTGGTCATTTTTCCTAAGGGATATAATTTCCTATCATACAACTAGGTAGACAAGTGACCATAAAGTATAACCTTGGAAGGTTATTCCTTATACAACTATGGTCACCTAATGTGTTTGGTCGGATCCTAATGATCGACCTAACGGGTCGGGTTCGGAAGTATAAGTGGTTGTTTAGACCGCTTACCTTACGACCCTACATAAGCACTAAACCTAAAGCGACGAGCTAAACATGTTAAAACATGTTTAATGAGGTTTGAAAATAGGTTTGGTATCAAAACAAAGGGTCTTGATAACTAAAAGTAGTTTGGTTACAAAATACGCAAGAATACGCATTTTGGCCGAAACTACGACTCGCCACTATGCCTAGATAACGTGTTAATCAGTAGGTATAGTCATAAGAGACATTTTTGCAGGAAAGCATGAAAGTTTGAAGTAGGCACATGTGTTTCACCCCAAAACATTTGAAGAACAGTAAAAGAGGGGACTATGTACTCGCTTAAGATTGCTCAATAGTCATTAGATAACCACCAAGTAATGCTAGAAAGATCACGGAATCAAACGGCACCTAGTATAGTTTACTACGTTAATAAACGAACCTAATTCGGAGGATCAGATAAAATGTGGTTTCGTAAACCAAATGAGTGTAAGAACTCATGTAATATGGTTTAACAAAGTTCACATTCTAAAACGAAACCTATCCTAAGTGCTTACGACCCATTACGACTCGTTTAGGTAGCTTACGCTACTTTAACGCGTCGTTCGCGTAAAACGCGTTCAGACCGCCTAACTAGCCCTATGACAAGTAAAATATGCCTTAACATGTCTAATATTGTTGTCTAATCAGTTTAGATATAAAAAATTACGTTACATATGCTTAAAATGAATTTTGGCGTAAAAAGGGCATTTTGGTCATTTTTCCTAAGGGATATAATTTCCTATCATACAACTAAGTAGACAAGTGACCATAAAGTATAACCTTGGAAGGTTATTCCTTATACAACTATGGTCACCTAATGTGTTTGGTCGGATCCTAATGATCGACCTAACGGGTCGGGTTCGGAAGTATAAGCGGTTGTTTAGACCGCTTACCTTACGACCCTACATAAGCACTAAACCTAAAGCGACGAGCTAAACATGTTAAAACATGTTTAATGGGGTTTGAAAACAGGTTTGGTATCAAAACAAAGGGTCTTGATACCTAAAAGTAGTTTGGTTACAAAATACGCAAGAATACGCATTTTGGCCGAAACTACGACTCGCTACTATGCCTAGATAACGTGGTAATCAGTAGGTATAATCATAAGAGACTAAAACCATCGTGATTATGCTCACGTTATGAAGAACTTCGTGTTGACCATAAACTGGTCAATGCAAAAAGTCAAACGCAGTCTGACTTTCATGCCTAGAATGCGTAAAAGAATGAAGGAATACTTACAACGGGTCCAAGAATGGAGGTTGGATTCCAAATATTCTCAGGTATGAAGTGAAAATCACATCAGCTTAGAGAAATTTCAGAATCAAATGTGGATTTTGAAGCAAGAGGGTGGGGGTATTTATAGATTTCATAGAACCATTAAGATCGTTTCTTGAAATCCGAGCTTCGATCACAACCGTACATGTGCACCTATGGTTTTATAATACCATGGGCACCTAAAAATGGCCCATAGTATGTTAAAATTCCATGTGCAAGAGCTGGAACAGCTGGTAACAGCTGGAAAACACATTTTTGCAGGTCTGACACTAGTTGGCGGCCCGCGTATGAGTCATGGGGGGACTTACGCGGCCCGCCTGAGATCCCAGTTCAGCAACAAACTTTCAGTTTTACAGTTTCAGTCCCTGCAGTGTTTTAAGTTCATTTTGGACACAATTGAGGCCTGTTAAGCGAACTTTAACGCCCTACAATGATGCCTAAACATAGAGGACGTGAAACATGCTCAAAAATATGCCGGATGTCGGTTCATTTGTTCGTACGGACGTGTTATTCGCTTAATTATGACGAAATACGCACGAACGAGAAAAACGATCCAAATTACGCCACGAATGGATTTTTCTCATGCCAATCACTAAAATAAAATATTTTACTAATTACATAAATTTTTGGATGTTCGGATGTATTAGGAACGTAAGTTATGCGCGAAAATGCAAACTTATGCACTTTTTGACGCTTTTAGTCCTTGAATGAGCATAAAGTTTATTTTAGCACACCGAACCCCTCAAAGCCTATTTCTAAGCTATCTAAATGATATTTTGGGTATGTTTAACTTATTATCATGTTTCGGAATGTTCGTTACAGTATGAAACGACATACTTTCGCAGTTTGTCGATTTTAGTCCCTGTAAGCGAATAAACTTGATTGTGACATACCAAAGCCTTCAAAACTTATTTCTAAGTTATGTAAAGGTTATTTAAGGTATGTCAAGCATATGTTGATGATCCAGAGTATTTGTCGCATTAAACTGATTACGTTTACGCACCAGTTTGCGTATAACTCTCTAGAAAGCGATATAGAGTTTGAAATTGAACAAAAATCAAAACATGAAAAATATCAAACATAAACAAACAAACATTGGGGTCAAATAACATTATTTTATTGATAGATGAATTGTTTACAAAGATTATAGACACAGGTTTCACAACATATTCTCATACAAACAATATTATTCCAAGGAAAACTTTCTGATCAGGTGTTTATTTGAAAACATCCATATAATTTTTAGAAAGTCCATTTTACTTCCTTAATAAAATCCATGGGCCTTCCGTCGGTTCATCAATCCGACAACATCAATATTGCCCAGGTTTTGTTTATTAAATTATTGCGTCAATTTTCAGACTCGTATGTTAGCTAGACGATACAAACTATATATTAACCATGCAAGGATAATCAAAGCTAGACAATAAACAAAATATCAATTCGTCGTTTGACTTGACACGGGGCGACCGGTCATGACGGGGTTGTCAACCCGATAGATCCACCAACAATTCATCGCGTGCAATACTTAAATGATTAAACGACATCATGGGCGCAGGGTCCTCTTGAAGGACAATATGATGTCTGCCTCACGTAAAATATATATATCCTACTAATATGACAATTTAATACACGATGTTGTACGAATCCCCTGAATCTACATCATTCAAGACCCAGGCCGGCATCCGTCCCAACTGTAAGGTCATATTTCGCCTAGGAAATACCGTACCATCCCAACGTCGAACATTTATTCATCAAAAACATTTTTACTTCGAAATGTATGACTTATCAAATTTCATATATTTTCATCGAAAATATATATTTTATATTAAAAGGTATGTTTTATTTCAAAAACATTATTAAACCCTTTTATTGACGTGTTCTACCCCCAAAATATATACAAAGCAGTAAAAAGAGGAGTTTAGTGACACTCATCTTTGGGTGCGTATTTTAAATAGCACAATCCCAGAAATTGATTTCTACACGTCCTAACATATATATATATATATATATATATATATATATAGGAACGATTATAAATCAATATACATAACACAAAAATCCTAAGTTTCTCCGTTTCTTAGAATTATCACATAACTTTGAGATTTTCTCGAAAAGTTATCATTTTTGTTTATGTTGGCACGTTTATATATATATATATGTATATATGAGTCCATATGTATATATATTTTTATGATTTTGCGACTTGAACAATTTTATTGGTGACCATTATTGGGTAAATCCGTTAACTCACCCGTTTACACGCAATATATCTACGATTTGCGCGTTGTAATATATATACATAAACGTTCATATAATTTATCATCAACACACGCGCAATCTTGTTAACTTTTCTATTTTGTCATTTTTAAAGCAAATATACTTAAAAAATCTCATATGTATCAAATTTCATGCTCGACAAATAAGTTACACATTTAACGCAATTTTTACCATTTCTACCGCACAAAACGTACAAATATATACATGTATAATCCAATCTTTAAAATCATATTAAAACTTAACATATTTTCACATTCTCATGTTTAAATCACATAACACATTTTAACACATAAGGTTTATCCAAAATTTTACCCATGCTAGTGTACTTAGAAAAATGCGTATTTTAGCGATTCGGTAACGTTTTTGGGCGTCGGAAGTCACGTATGACCAACCAAACGCCAAGTAAACTTAAAATTATTTAAAATACTCATTTTTAAACTAAAATATAAGTTTACTTACTGATCTAAATCAGTTTTATAAAAATCACTCGAAAAGCCGATTTTTGACCGTTTTAACGCATAGTTTTGCGTTAAACGTTACTATAACCATCCCAACTCGAAACGACTTGATATTTTAACAAAATACATGTTGTTCACCGATTAAAATAGTGGTTATAATCAGATTAGTGCAGTTTTTGTGTAAGTCACATAAATCATGCGATTTCACGTATTTTACAACTTTTAATGCACCAAGTACAACATGCAAAGCTAGCAAACATTATGACAAAGTTATATGTCACTAAACACTTTAAAAAAACTTTATTTTGGTGTTTATAATCTGATTAAAAACTGATTTTTACTAAATCATACTCAAATCACCTTTTTAAGATCACACATCATCATGCATGTTCAAGTAGATGCATCTAATGCACTCATACAACATCATTATCTTTTATGTTCTTATCATACTCAAGAACACATTAATATCATATTTTTACATAACTCAACCTATATCATCCATCACCACACAATTCATTCTTACATAATTACAAGTATCTTTTATTCATGAGTATATGACCAAAATTTACATGCATGCATTCTATCATTCAAGAATCATACTATTCAAGAATCACTCAATTAAAAATCAAAATACAACCATATACACACACATAAAAACCTACGGCCATACATACATACATACATACACATACACACCCATTTTCATTTTGTACAAAAACCCATTTGTTATGGGGTGTTTACGGCTGGTTAGAATAGAGAGAGAGTGTGTGTTTGAGTGTTTTTGATTGTTAAAATGAGATTTCTTGGTTTTTAAAAAATATATCATTAGATTCCTGCATGGGTACTCACACCACCTCTTCTATAGCCAATGAGGAAATGAAAGAGGAGAGAGAAAGTGTTGTAGGGCAGCCACATGTTTCCCCCACACACATATATAACCGATTATGTGTGTTTATATATACATATATGTGTAATCTTGGCCAAAAACTGGTATTTTACCGGATACCGGGTACTTTATCGAGCGTTTTAATCCCGTTTTAGTACGATTTAAATTATTTCTATCACTCTATAAAAATAAACCCGCCAAAATATTACTAAACAATATTTTGTTTGCCTGGACTGGCTACGTTACCGGTATTTGGCAGTATGCGCGCTATGCTCCGCGCTTAAAATCGCAAAAATAGGGATTTAAGCGTTTTTATTTATTTTTATCATTCTATAGTAATAAACTCATCAAATTATTATTAAAATGATTATCAATTGCCTTGACAGGCTGTGTTGATAGTATTTTGTCGGTATACGCGCTGCATCGCGCGGTACGCGCTTAAACTCGAAAAATAGAGTTTCTTAGCGTTTTAATTTATTTTTCCTCCTGAATATGATTAAAATTAATATTCTAATCACAACAGACTATTTTTAGGATTTTAACACTGATCGGGTGGTCACCGACGTTCGTTTCCCATTTTATCCGTTGCGCGATAAGCGTTTATCTTATCGTTGCCAACATAATTTTTACCAAGGTTTAAATTTACCAATTCAATAAATTTCACAAATAAACATCATAAACAATCAAATATAGCCCTGTTAACTATTCACAACACGTGTTACAGTTGTACGGTATGGCCTAAAAAGCTGGGTGTCACAGTCTCCCCTTGTTTAGGAAATTTCGTCCCCGAAATTTTACTTTACAGGTTTTGTTTTTCACAGGGTGGAAACAACAAAAACAGGTTTAATGAATATAGTCTTATAGTTTCAGCGAGAAACTTTGATTCTTACAAAGAATCTTCATAGACCTATATTACATACACTCTCAATTCCTAATCTCACATCTTAACGCTCTCCACCCTTTCCAAGGTTCCACATTTACAAGCACTTAATCAAGAAGATTAAGTCAATGTTTCACCATTTTTGGTTTAACATACGTATATTTACATATACATTACCTCGTACCTAAGATAGTCTGAGTTTACACCCGATTGATCCAACTCGAGATGGCTCTCGAAAGAATCAAATCTCATAAACTCGTCTTCCTTCCTTCTTGCATTTATTTCAGATATCCACAAATTGCCAAATCAATAAATCGCATACACGATTAGAATGCTGTAATCGCCTGTCCGGTTATTAGCAAAACTCTTCTAGCTCTACGTACTGCTTCTACGGTGCTTCGATAAACTTCCGTTTATCTTCCAAACAAATCTCTATAAAGAACATAATCAGTGTATTATCCATTATACACTTTCTCAACTGAACCCACACATTACATCATGTACACTACTCCATCCTTATGGTAGCTTGAGCCTATAAGCGACTGATCCAACACAAGATGGGCTCTCGAAAGGACCAAGTCAATGTGGCTCAACTTTTCTTTCCTATGCTAAACCTACTAGCATCTCTTTCAAGATAACTCCTTTAACAGAACTAAATCTTCAATCTGGAATCCCAATAGTTCCTTCAATTGTCCATGTAATCCTTCTGTTGATCAGCTGGCGACTTTTAACCTTCCCTCGATCTAGGCAAATCTTGTCGCCGATTTCCTAGATAAACTAGGGTCTGGTTAATTGTCCTTTGTCACGTTAGCTCCATGAAGTGACAATCAAAACTTCCATCCATGCAAAGCTTCAAATGGAGCAATTTGAATACTAGCGTGTTAATTATTGTTGTAAGATAACTCTGCCAAGGGCATGTGAGTATCTTAACTTCCTACTGAGTCCATCATACACGCTCCCAATCTCAAGCTGATCTACAAGCATACCTTCCTCATCCCTTCCAATTCCATAGTTAACTTCAAACGTTATTCATGATTCTCTTTGGTTCGTGTTTAGATAGGCATGTCGTCGATGAATATTATCGCGAATTCATCCGATTAGGGTTTCCATACCCTGTTCACGAGATCCATGAATATAAATGTTTAGACAAGCATGTCGTCGATGATTCTCTTTGGTTCTTATTGTAAGGCTGCCACATGTTTCCCCTACACACATATATAACCGATTATGTGTGTTTATATATACATATATATGTAATCTTGGCCAAAAACTGGTATTTTACTAGATACCGGGTACTTTATCTAGCGTTGTGCGTTTTTAATTATTTTTATCACACTATAAAAATAAACCCGCCAAAATATTACTAAACAATATTTTGTTTGCCTGGACTGGCTACGTTGCAGGTATTTGGCTGTATGCGCGCTATGCTGCGCGGTACGCGCTTAAAATCTCAAAAATAGGGATTTAAGCGTTTTTATTTATTTTTATCATTCTATAGTAATAAACTCATCAAATTATTATTAAAATGATTATCAATTGCCTTGACAGGCTGTGTTGAAAGTATTTCGTCGGTATACGCGCTGCATCGCGCGGTACGCGCTTAAACTCGAAAAATAGAGTTTCTTAGCGTTTTAATTTATTTTTCCTCACGAATATGATTAAAATTACTATTCTAATCATAACAGACTATTTTTAGGATTTTAACATTGAGCGGGTGGTCACCGACATTCGTTACGCGATTAGCGTTTATCTTATCATTGCCAACATAATTTTTACCAAGGTTTAAATTTACCAATTCATTAAATTTCACAAATAAACATCATAACCAATCAAATAGAGCCATGTTACCTATTCACAACACGTGTTACAGTTACACGGTACAGCCTGAAAAGCCGGGTGTCATATTATATTAGCATGATGAACAGGGTTTTTAGTTATGTTTATAGCAGCCTCATTGTCTACAAGTATAGGTGTGTTAAGAAATTGCAGACCATAGTCTCTCATCTGCTGTTGGATCCACAAGATCTATGAACAACAGCTGCTAGCTGAGACATACTCAGCTTTGCAAGTAAAGAGAGCGACCTTAGTCTGTTTCTTACACTGCCATGTTACCAGTCAAGTTCCGAAGAACTGGCAGCCGGCTCTGGTAGACTTTGCATTCAACTTGTAGCATCCATAATCTGAGTCAGAATAGCCTTCCAGATTGAAGTCATCATTCTTGGGATACCACAAGCCTAAACTTGGAGTTCCTTTCAGATATCTCAGGATTCGCTTGATGATCATCAAATGAGAAGCTCTCGAACTTGATTGATAGCGAGCCACGAGGCACGTCGGATACATTATATCTGGTCTTGACGCCGTCAGGTACATGAGCGAGCCTATCATTGATTAGTACAAAGTCTCGTTGACTTTATCCCCCGTGGGATCAGGATGAATGCCTTGATTAAGCGCCAATGGAGTTGACATAGCAGAAGTTCCCGTCATGCTGAATTTCTCCAACACAACGTGAGCATACTTTGTTTGGTGAATGAAAATCCCTCCCGACAGTTGATCAACTTGTAAGCCTAAGAAGAACTTCATTTCTCCCATTGAGCTCATCTTGTCACACCCTGGCTTTGCGGAAGCGTGGTTAATTTGGTGTGACTTCTTAATACCATAGCTTAACCATAACAAAGCTATATGAAATAAAATCATGCAAGATCATCCATTTGATTAAGTTTTAAAAACCAAATACAACAACTTTGTCTTAACGGAATCACATCCTAACGACATAAACATTGTTCAACAAACATAAACATAACATAACATAAACACAGTTCAAGGACTGTGACTTGTCCAGGAAAGAGTCACATTCCATAAACCCGGATGACCTCGTAACTAGTGCAGCGGGAAAACGTGTCATACCAGGCCAGATCCTTTAATTCCCTGAAATACATGTAAGTTGAAAAATAAACAATAATGTTGAGCGAGTTCATGTGTAAGTGAGTAAGTAAACCTTTGTAAGTATAAAAATCCTGGTATGTAGCAAATAAGGGAATTGAGATCACCAATGGTTTGCAAGGCCATTGATATGTGTGAAGTGCAAGTAGGGAGACTCAAACCTAGCGGATTTATGCGTCGGGCACAAAGTCACCCCGAGGTCCGTTTCTAGTTTGGCCTGGGGTTGGGCTCGCTACACCCAGATAGATCTACCACTCCTGTCCCTCGGTCCTACCATGAGGATTAATGACCTCATGTTGCTCCTACCCACTCACATGATCTAAGTAGTAAACCTCCTTACGCTAACCATACCATGTATAAAGTACTTGTAATCAAAGTAACATGTATTTCACCCCCGCGGTTTATAAAACTGAAAACAGTTAAGAGAAAAGGGGGACATGAACTCACAGTGGTGCATCTCTACCAAGTATGTCTCCAAGTCAAGCAGCTGTGCAACGACCTACATGTACCAACTCTATTAGACGGACGGCCGTGCCTTAGCTTTATGGTTTAAGTTTTTGGGAAATAGTTAGACAACTATTTCGTGTTTACATTCTGCGCATACTTGGTAATTATTTTCCTTCCCAAGGATGGGGGATTTAATACATGTGTGTTCGAAATATATTATTAAGTCTCACTTAAAATATATTTTATTTCTAACTTCAAAATATAAATATTTTTCTCAAAAATATTATATTTTTATTTCACATAATTTTCCCAAAATAATACTTTAACAAAAATACGCGTTCATAATTATTTCCTTAAAATGCGTAAGTTACGTTTTAACGATCGAGTGGTAATAATAATTACCGGTGTAACTTATGTATTTATCGTAGAGGCGTTCATATTATTTTGGATTCGTTAACATTCGATAATATTATTTTTTTATCCTAAAAATAATATTTATACACTTCACAAAATAATTGACAAGTGACGTTGTGAAAAATATATCTACTAAATATATATTTATCACGTTTTATTTTGTGAAATCCTACCTCCGATATTTTGTAAATAAAGTCGTGGCGAAATCTTATATTTTGAAAACATATCGAAAAGTATTTCTAACACTTATAGTGAAAATATTTCTAAGTGTTAGGTTTTTGGAAAAATTTCGCCAGAGTTTCCTCTGTAACTGGAGGTGGCCACGCTTTTAAGCGTATCATTTTCTTTTACAAATCAATCCAACAATTTTCTTATTCAATCAAAACAACGTCCAAAACAACAACTAGTTAATAAATATGTAAATCGCATAAATCACATGAACTTGTAGTTTTCTAAAATTAGGAAGTAAATCCCATTACTTTTAGCGGGTCTTTATATAAATCAATCCGATTTCGTAAAAACCTTGCTTTTAAAGAAATCCCGTCTTTACATCTTCTTGTAAATTTTACAAAAATAGTTATTTTGTCGAAACTTTGTGCTACACAAGTGTTCACACACTTGTGTTTTCTAAAAATCATTCTTGTTAGTGTAAGATCCGTCTTTAGAAAACATGGTTTCTTTGATACTTGGTTCTTTGAAAATACCGCTTGTAGATCCGTAGATCTACTAGTTTTAAACACTATTTCATAATCAAAATCGTTTTTACACAAGTTCATGATTTGTGTGTGGTAGAGTTTCATCCTTTAACCCTTGTTACTTCTAAAACAACCTTATGTCATGATCCATGATCATCATGACCAATCCGGGTTAAACGATGATCCGAGCTACCACAACATAGATCGGGCCTAAATAACTACTCATAACAAATACTACAAGATTTACACATCAAACAAGCTTTTAACCATCTTTACTTGCATTTTTTAGTAAACTTTTGTGTGTCATCTTGTAAGATTACGAGTTTTAACCGTTACATATCGTTTTAACCACTTCAAAATAGTTCAAGAGTGTGATTATAGCAACTTACTACTAGCTCGAGGCTAGGGAAGAATCTAGGCGCAAAATGAGAGGATAAAAGCAATAGAGTGAGGTCCTTTGAGCTCCGAATGCACCAAGCCTTCTTAGATGTGATCCTTAACACTTGAATGGTCTTGAAATGAGGTGATCAAAACCGAAAATATGATGGGTGTAGAGGGGGTGTTCGGCCGAAGCTTTCTAGAGAGAGAGAGTTGTTTTGTGTGTGTGAAATGTGAGGTGAATGATCATATGTGCAAGGCTTGTTACTTATAGACAATGTTAGAATTAAGATCCAATGGACTTCATGTCTCTTTGATATGGGACAAAGGAAAATAAAATAATCAAATGTTGTACCATGGGGGTCACAAAGTGACCGAAATCGGCCAGGGGGGGGTAGTTAGTTCATTTTCAACTAATCATTAGTTAATAGTTAGGTTAGTTTAGTTAAGTTAGGGATTAACCCGGTTAGTTGTGCGTTGTGCTTTATGGCGGGTGTTAGGGTATTCAGGGATCCTAACTGGCTTAGAAAAGGACAAATAGTGTTAATGGCAATATTTTCATGTTCCGGGTATAGTCCGGTTGTTCGGTCGGATAGTAATCCGTTAAAGCGCTCAACAAAGCTTTAGAGTGTCGTTAATACCATTTTTAGTGACACAACTTATTCCCGACACTTTGGAAAGTGTCTAGTAATATTTTTCTCATGTTTTGGCACTTTATTAGTTAGCTAAAAGCTGAATTGTTTATTAAAGTGCTGAGTTTTGTGCTTAGAGTACGTTTTAGGCACATCCAGTCATTGTAACTTATTCCTAGAGACGCAGTTCTACAACCCTTGTATCCCTACACTCACCACTAGTGTAGTAACTATTTCTTGCTCATGCAGGCCTTAGAGGCAGTGTCTGCCTGATGCTGGCTTTATCAGCATGTTCAATAGGTTATCCGTTTATTGTGCTACTGTGCTTTTGTGCATCATGTTTGTCACTAAGGTTCAGCATGTAAATAATGTAGTGACAGTAAGTAGAGTATGATGCAAGTATGTACATGTATCAACATTCAAGTAGCAATTTATCCACAATTTCAGGTAAGCACAATAATTAAGCAGTAATTAATCATTAATTAAGTCGTACGGATACCTGGTTTAGTGAGGGTTGTCACATTCTCCCCCCGTTAGAAAAATTTCGTCCCGAAATTTTAAGTTCTGCTTCAAGATGCAGGGTTCTTGGGAAATAAGTAGGGGTATTTCTCTTTCATCCGGTCCTCACGCTCCCAGGTGTATTCAGGACCATGTCTGGCATTCCAACGAACTTTGACGAGCTTGACACTGCTCCAGCGGGTCTTGTTCACCTTCCAATCCGTAACCTCAACGGGTTCTTCAACGAAGTGGAGCGTGTCGTCAACATGAATTTCGTCGGCAGGAATGACAACGGTATCTTGAGTTGGACTCTTCCTTAAATTTGATACGTGGAATGTATCATGAACTCCATTTAGTTCGGCCGGTAAGTCCAGCTTGTAGGCTACTAGCCCAATTCTTTCCAAAATTCTGAATGGACCAATATACCGCGGATTCAGCTTTCCACGCTTCCCGAAGCGTGCCACACCCTTCCAGGGTGATACTTTCAACAAAACCATATCCCCTACCTCAAACTCTAGAGGTTTCCTTTTTCGATCCGCGTAGGCTTTCTGACGGTCACGAGCCGCACTGATGCGATCTCGGATCTGTGCAATCTTATCTGTGGTTTCCTGGACCACATCAGGACCAACCAACTGTCTATCACCTGCGTCAGACCAACAAAGCGGTGATCTGCACTTGCGCCCATATAAAGCTTCGAATGGCGCGGCACCAATACTGGTGTGGTAGCTGTTGTTGTATGAAAATTCGACCAAAGGCAAATGCTTATCCCAGCTACCGCCCAAATCCATAACACACGCTCTCAGCATGTCTTCCAAAGTCTGTATCGTCCGCTCGCTTTGACCGTCGGTCTGCGGGTGAAACGCGGTGCTCATATTCAATTGCGAGCCAAAAGCTTCCTGGAAGGATTGCCAAATCCTTGATACGAACCTTCCGTCTCTGTCGGAAATGATTGAGAGAGGTACTCCATGGCGCGTAACGATCTCTCTCATGTAAATTTCGGCCAACTTTCTCGTATTATCCTTCTCTCTGATAGGTAAGAAGTGCGCTGACTTCGTTAATCGGTCCACTATTACCCAAATAGTGTCATGGCCTTTTGGCGTTCTCGGCAGCTTTGTAACAAAATCCATGGAGATTTGTTCCCACTTCCACTTGGGAATTTCAGGTTGTTGCAGAAGTCCTGAAGGCTTCTGGTATTCCGCTTTAACCTTAGCGCATGTTAAACATTTGCTCACATAAACAGCAACATCGCCTTTCATCCTAGGCCACCAATAATAATCTTTAAGGTCCTGGTACATCTTATCCGTTCCAGGGTGGATAGAGTACCGCGACTTGTGAGCTTCATCGAAAATAACCTTCCTTAAACCTCCAAACAAAGGAACCCAAATCCTTTTCTCAAAACATAACGTTCCTTCCTTGTTTGGTACCAATAGCTTCTCCATCCCACGGAGATATTCTTCTTCAAGGTTCCCTTCCTTAAGAGCTTCTTTTTGCGCGGCACGAATGCGCAAGGAAAGATCGGTTTGGATGATCATCTCTAAAGCCCTAACCCTTATGGGCTTGATCCTCTCTTTTCGACTTAGGGCGTCGGCGACCACATTCGCTTTCCCTGGATGATACTTTCTCTCGCAGTCGTAATCATTCAACAGCTTAACCCGTCGTCTTTGCCTCATATTCAGCTCCTTCTGGTTAAATATGTGTTGTAGGCTCTTGTGATCTGTAAAAATTGTACACTTCGTACCATAAAGGTAGTGTCTCCAGATCTTTAATGCAAAAACCACTGCGCTGAGTTCCAAATCGTGAGTGGTATAGTTCTTTTCATGCACCTTCAATTGCCGCGATGCGTAAGCAATAACCTTTTGGCGTTGCATCAACACACAACCCAATCCTTGACGTGAAGCGTCGCAGTATACCACAAAATCATCCGTACCTTCTAGTAGCGATAAGATCGGCGCATTACAAAGCTTATCTTTCAATATTTGGAACGCTTCTTCCTGTTTGATTCCCCAATCAAACTTCTTATCCTTCTGAGTGAGGAGCGTCATTGGTTGAGCGATTTTTGAAAAATCCTCAATAAACCTTCGATAGTAACCAGCCAAACCTAAGAATTGTCGAATTCGGTTGGCGTCTTTGGCGTTTCCCAATTCTTGATCGCTTCGATCTTGGTGGGATCCACGTGGATTCCATCTCCATTTACCACGTGCCCAAGGAATTGCACTTCTCGCAGCCAAAACTCGCACTTAGAGAACTTGGCGTACAACTGTTCCTTCTTCAGCAATTGCAAAATGGCTCTTAAATGCTGTTCGTGCTCAGCTTTCGTCTTTGAATAAATCAAAATGTCGTCGATGAACACAATCACGAACTTATCCAAGTACGGCTTGCAAACTCTATTCATCAAATCCATAAAGACTGCAGGTGCGTTTGTTAACCCAAATGTCACACCCCGACCACGTAAAACATCAAATCGTGGCGGAAACGTCGGGGAGTGTTGTAACAGAATTATTGTTTCACAACCATGGCATTTAAAGTTATATTTTATTTATCAATAAAAGAGGTACATTGTCTTGAAATAACTGAAACATAGAGTACATAACATGTTTTAATTAGACTAGCTTCATTTTAAAGTCACTAAGGCCCAAGTCCACCCTAGCGTTTCACGATCAAGCTATGCATTAGCTCCTGAAACACATGTGAAAATAAAGTACGTTAGCATAAAAATGCCAGTGAGTAACATAGGTTTTGTGAAAATAGGATTCATGACTTAAGTTTTAGAAAAGGGTTGTTTAACAAAGTCAGTCATGATCCTTGTAACATGTTTTGTTTTATAAATCATTTGAAAAGAGATGATAAAGTAGATGATATGTGAAAAAAATAATGTAAGGTTAAATGAATAACTCAGTAAAATGAGTTTGTATATATATTTATCGAACAGTGTTGTAAAACAATGTCTTATGAAAAATGTGTTATGTGTAAGAAAAATGATTAAGTCCAAGTTGAATGACTTAAATAAACCACCCAATGAAAGTTGCCCATGTCTAAACCATTTGCCCAATGTTATTGTGAAAACCATGTCAAAATGTATATATATCAATATCAACATTGTCTATGTCGAATATCAATCATGTAATGTGTAATCAAAATGTCAATGTATGGTTAGTGAAATATGTATCAACTAAACCATAGGAAAAATGCACAAAACAGTGTATTGAAGTAAAACATGGTTTAAATCAACGCTATGTTTTGTGGAAAATGCATGCTATAATGAATACAGACATTTATGCGGTATTGTGAAAATGCATACATTCAAGCCTTGCAACTGTGGTGATAAACCTTTAAACAAATTAAAGGTCTATCTGTCTAAATGTTTTAAATCGAATTCGGTCATTCCTTCCAATCCAAACATACCCAGGATTTCAGGAACGGGAGTTGTCAATTCCTATGGTACCATTACCTACTAACGAGCGGCGTGATCAATGTTAATGAATGTATATTGTCCCACTTAAACAAACCAAATGCCATACCCAAAATGTAAGCATGAAAATGTCATGTAAAACAAATGCACTAAGTATGATGAACATACATAGCGTGAAAATGTCATGTAAAACAAATGCACTAAGTATGATGAACATACATAGCGTGAAAATGTCATGTAAAACAAATGCACTAAGTATGATGAACATACATAGCGTGAACATGTCATGTAAAACAAAGGTATTAATGAACATAGCAAGTATATGATATGAAAGCATGAAAAGAATGAAAGTAACAAGTAGGCACATGTGTTTCACCCCAAAATGTTTGGAAAATAGTAAAAGAGGGGACTATGTACTCACTTGAGATTGCTTAGAAGTCGTAGAACAACCACCAAGCAATGCTAGAAGATCACGGAATCAAACGGCACCTATAAAGGCATCTACATTAATAACCGGACCTATTGGAGGATCGGGTAGTACGAGGGTTTGCAAACCAAATAAGTGTGGGAACTTATGTAATATGGTTTGACAAAGCCTACATACTAATCGAAACTTTACCTAAGTGCTTTAGACCCGGTACGACCCGCTTAGGTAGCTTATGCTACTTTAACGCGTCGTTTGCGTAAAACGCGCTTGAAACGCCTAACTAGCCCTATGACAAGCAAGATATGCCTTAACACACTTAATATTGTTGCTAAATCAGTTTAGGTGTCAAAAAATTATGTTACATAAGTTTAAAATGAATTTTAGTGTAAAAAGGGCATTTTGGTAATTTACCTAAGGCATAAGAACCACTTGTCATACAACTACTTAAACGGCGTGACCATAAGGTATAACCTCGGAAGGTTATTCCCTATACACTATGGTCACCTAATGTGTTTGGTCGGATCCTAATGATCGACCAAATGGGTCGGGTTCGTAAGCATAAGCGATTGTTTAGATCGCTTACCTTTACGACCCTAGACAAGCACAAAACTAAAAGCGACGAGCTAAACATGCTAGAACATGTTTAGAAAACAGGTTTTGGTATTAAAACAAACGGTTTTAATACCCTAAAGTAGTTTGGTTACAAAATGCGCAAGAAAACGCATTTTGACCGAAACTACGACTCGTCACTAAGCCTAGATAACGTGGTAATCAGTAGGTATAGTCGCTAGGGACTATAACCAACGTGATTACGCTCACGTTATGAAGTTCAAACGAACTTCGCATTGACCATAAACTGGTCAATGCAGAAAGTCAAACAAAGTTTGACTTTCGGACTCGAAAAGCAATAAAAGAACGAAAGAATACTTACAACGGGTCCCCGCAAGATTGAATTCCGAGTACTCTCAGGTATGAAGTTTCAAAGCACCCCAACTTAGAGAGCAACCTCAGAATTCAAGTGTGAGGGAAATGGGCAAGACATGGAGGGGTATATATAGGATTTGGTGAACCGTTAAGATCGTTTCTCGCAAAGCGTGCTTCGATCTTGGCCATCCATGTGTACCCATAGTTTTTAAAAACCATTTGAGCCCATTGTTTCAGTCCCCTGATTCGAAAATACCATTTGCAATGGGTTTTTGAGTGCATAACAGCTGTTAGCAGCTGTTAAAACTGTTTTTGCAGTTCTGGGGACCTCACGCGGCCCGCCTAAGGTTTGGGAGAATCCTTACGCGCCCCGCCTGAGGAAAATTTGACAGATTTGTCACTTTTGGTCCCTGCAGCTTAGAAACATGCGTTTCGGCTCATTTTTGACACGTTTAAGCCCCGTTAACCTCATTTCAAGGCTCTAAAATGAAGTTAAAGTATAGGGGACTCAAAACATGCTCAAAAATATCTCGGATGTCGGTCCGTTTGGTCGTACGATCGCGATGTTCGCTTAATTACGACGGAATGCGCATAAGCGCGAAAAACGATCCAAATTGCGCGACGAATGGATTTTTCTCATGCCAAACATTAAAACATAATATTTTAATGCTTACATAAATTTTTGGATGTCCGGAAGTAATCAGAACGTAAAATATGCGCGAAAGTGCAAACTTTTGCACTTTTTGACACTTTTAGTCCCTGAATGAGCATAAAGTTTATTTTAGCACACCGAACCCCTCAAAGCCTATTTCTAAGCTATGTAAAGGATATTTAAGGTGTGTTTAACTTATGATCATGTTCCGGAATGTTCGTTACAGTTCAAATCGGCATACTTTCGCAGTTTGTCAATTTTAGTCCCTGTAAGCGAATTAACTGAATTTTGCCATACCAAAGCCTTCGAAACTTATTTCTAAATTATGTAAAGGTTATTTAAGGTATGTTAAGCATAAAATGATGTTCTGGAGTATTTGTTGCATATAACTGATTACGTTTTCGTACCAGTTTGCGTAAAATTCTCCAGAAAGCGATATAGAGTTTGAAATCAAATAAAGCCAAAACATGAAAAATATCAATCATGAATAAACAAACATTGGGATCAAATAACTTTATTTCATTGATAACCGAACTGTTTACAATGATTACAAGCACAAATGTCACAGTCTCCCCTACTTGTGGGAATTTCGTCCCGAAATTCGTTTAGAGGAAACTCGTGGGAAAAGATGTGGATACTTCGCCTTCATTTGATCTTCACGTTCCCAAGTAAACTCAGGTCCACGTTTAGATTCCCAGCGAACTTTAACCAATGGAATGCGCTTGCGTTTAAGCCATTTGACTTCACGATCCATAATTTCCACAGGTTTCTCAACAAAGTGTAGTGTTTTATCAATACGAATTTCGTCAAGTGGTATGTGGAGGTTCTTATCAGCTAAGCACCTTTTGAGGTTGGATACGTGGAAAGTTGGATGAACATTTCCAAGTTCAGGAGGCAATTGAAGTCTGTAGGCTACCTTACCGATTCTTTCAATGATCTGGAATGGTCCAACGTATCTAGGTGCAAGTTTTCCTTTCTTTCCAAATCTGATCACACCTTTCCAAGGTGAGACCTTAAGTAACACACGATCACCTACTTGAAAATCCAAGGGCTTGCGTTTTAGGTCCGCATAACTCTTTTGACGGCTTCGAGCTGCCTGTAAGTTATCACGAACTTTCTTTACCTTGTCAGTTGTCTCCAGAATGAGGTCAGGTCCAGTAATCTGAGCCTCACCTATCTCATTCCAGCAGACTGGTGAACGACATTTTCGACCATAGAGAGCCTCGAAAGGAGCCATGTTGATGCTGGAGTGATAACTGTTGTTGTAGGAGAATTCAATCAATGGAAGATGTGAATCCCAACTACCACCAAAGTCGATCACACAAGCTCTAAGCATATCCTCCAGAGTCTGGATTGTTCTTTCAGTTTGGCCATCAGTTTGTGGATGATAGGTTGTGCTCAGATTGAGTTGGGTCCCCATAGCAGATTGCATGGTTCTCCAAAATCGAGAAGAGAAACGAGCATCCCTATCCGAAATAATGTTCAAAGGAACACCATGCCGTGATACAATTTCATCCACATAGATTTTAGCCAACTTTTCAGCAGAAAAATCCTCACGGATTGGCAAGAAATGCGCTGATTTAGTAAGACGGTCCACAATTACCCAGATGGCATCGTGACCTTTCTTAGTGCGCGGAAGTTTAGTAATGAGATCCATAGCAATGTTTTCCCATTTCCAAACTGGAATCTCTGGTTGCTCCAAAAGACCATAAGGATGTTGGTGTTCAGCCTTAACCTTAAGACAAGTAAGGCATTTTGAAACGTATAAGGCAATGTCTTTCTTCATACCAGGCCACCAATTCCGAGTACGAAGATCCTTATACATTTTGTCTGAGCCAGGATGAATAGAATAACGAGACTTATGGGCCTCATCCATAAGCAAAGCACGAAGGTCATCTTGGCTTGGGACCCACAAACGGTCCATGAAATAATACGATCCATCTTCCTTCAGAACAAGATCAGGCTTAATGTGATAGGGTAATTCCTTACCCATCAAGTCTTGTGAAACACAAGCATGCTGAGCCTGAGAAATGCGCGCTTGGATATCGGATCGAGCTTGGATAGCAGATTGATCACGAATACAATGAAGCATAGTACGTTCCTTACGACTTAATGCGTCAGCCACGACATTCGCTTTACCAGGATGGTAGCGAATTTCGCAATCATAGTCGTTTAGGAGTTCGACCCAACGTCTTTGCCTCATGTTGAGTTCTTTTTGATTAAAGATGTGCTGGAGACTTTTGTGTTCAGTGAAAACCACGCATTTTGTACCGTACAAATAATGTCTCCAGATTTTGAGAGCGAAAACAACTGCACCTAACTCAAGATCATGAGTGGTGTAGTTTCTCTCATGTACCTTCAATTGTCTAGATGCGTAGGCTATGACTTTGTTCCTTTGCATTAGAACACAGCCAAGACCCAATTTCGATGCATCACAGTAGACAACAAAATCATCGTTGCCCTCAGGCAGAGTTTGAATAGGTGCATCACAAAGCTTCTGCTTCAAAGTCTGAAACGCTTCTTCTTGCTTATAACCCCATTCAAAGGGTTTGTTTTTCTGAGTTAGAGCAGTTAGAGGAACTGCAATCTTTGAGAAGTTTTCAATGAAGCGGCGGTAATAACCCGCAAGACCAAGGAAAGAACGAACCTCAGTAGGAGTAGTTGGCGTATCCCAATCCTTAATCGCACTGATCTTGGAGGGATCTACATGAATACCTTGTTCGTTGACAATATGTCCCAAAAATTGAACTTCCTTAAGCCAAAACTTGCACTTGGAGAACTTGGCAAAAAGTTGCTCTTTCTTTAGGAGTTCCAGAGTAAGACGAAGATGGTGCTCGTGATCAGCTTGCGTCTTAGAGTAAATCAAGATGTCATCAATGAAAACGATGATGAACTTATCTAAATAAGGCTTGCAGACCCTATTCATCAAGTCCATGAAAACAGCAGGAGCATTGGTCAAACCGAATGGCATGACTGTGAACTCATAATGCCCATATCGAGTGCGAAATGCTGTTTTGGGAATATCCTCTTCATGCACACGAAGTTGATGATACCCAGAACGAAGATCAATCTTCGAAAAGCAAGTAGCACCCTGTAACTGGTCAAAGAGATCATCAATGCGAGGTAGGGGATATCGATTCTTGATGGTAAGCTTATTCAGCTCACGATAATCGATACACATTCTAAAGGATCCATCCTTCTTCTTGACAAAAAGAACGGGAGCACCCCAAGGAGAAAAGCTAGGACGGATAAAACCGTTGTCAGAAAGCTCCTGAAGCTGCTTAGATAGCTCTTGCATCTCAGACGGTGCAAGGCGATACGGAGCTCTAGCAATAGGATTTGCACCAGGTACGAGATCGATATGGAACTCGACTTGGCGTGCTGGGGGTAGACCAGGCAATTCTTCAGGAAACAGCTCCGGATAATCCCGAACAACAGGGATATCTTGAATAGACTTACCTTGGTCTTTATCTGCCGTAACATGTGCCTAGAAGGCCACATAGTTCTTTCACAGATACTTTCGAGCTTGAGAACAAGACATAAGCTTGAGGCTACTAACAGGTTTGTCACCACGAACCTGTAGGATCTCACCTGACGGGAGCGGCACACGAACGATCTTCTCGAAACAAACCACTTCTGCGCGATGCTTGGCTAACCAATCCATACCCACAATAATGTCGAAACTTCCAAGACGCATAGGCGTGAGGTCAATAGGAAAAAGATGGTTGCTAAGGTTTAATTGGCAGTTGCGAAGAATGGAATTAAGAACAATGGGTTCACCATTCGCAACTTCAACAGTCAAAGGTTTACCTAGTTTTGTTCTAGACACGCGAAGCAATGGTTCGAAAGATAAAGACACAAAACTTTTATCGGCCCCTGAATCAAAAAGAACAGACGCAGGTTGATTATTAACTAAGAACGTACCGTTCACCACCTCGTTGTCTGCCTGCGCCTCAACAGCATTCATATTGAAAGCTCGTCCACGAGCCTGAGCCTGAACTGGATTTGCATTAACCAGCCTTGGACACTGGTTTCGATAATGAGTCAGGTCTCCACAATTAAAGCATGAGCCGGGAGGGTAGTGAGGTCGTGCAGCTTGCTGTTGAACAGGTGGTTGAGCTACCTGATTTCGAGCAAAACGACAAACTTCTGCAAGATGACCCGACTTCCCACAGCTGGTACAGAAACGACACGGGAGTTGTTGCTGATGATGACTATTGCACCTATTGCACAAAGGTGCATTCCCTTCATACCGCTTCTTCGCGGGAGGCTGCGCTGGCTGATTGGGTGCTGCCTGGTTCTGTTGGGCAGTGATGGCAAAATTTTGGGAAGCCTTTCGCTTCCTAGAGCCCCTTGATGAGCCAGAATCCTTCCCCTTCTTACCTTTCTTGCTATCCTTCTTGTCAGAATCCTGCTTCTTACCCTTGTCACCCTTCATATGCAATTTACCCTTTCTGACCTTCGATTCTGTCAATGTCGCAGCTAACTCAATGGCCTGACGGACAGTGGTAGGCTTACTCCCAGTAACGATGTCTTGCACAGAATCAGGTAGACCATCGATGTATCTTTCGATAGCCTTGTCAAGTGGGGTGACCATTGTTGGGCATAGCAAACTCAACTCTTCATATCTATCAGTATACGCCCGGTGCTCACCACTAACCTGTTTCAGATCGTCAAACTCCCTTTCCAACTTTCGCGATTCATGACGAGGACAGAACTCACTCATCATGAGAGTCCTTAACTCAGCCCACGTTTGTGCTAAAGCGACTTCAGCACCACGATCTCTCATAACCCCGTTCCACCATGTCAACGCCCTCTTCTGAAAGACACTTGAAGCAAACTCAACCTTGCGATTATCAGGACACTGAACATGATGAAAAGTATTCTCAATGCTCTCAAACCATTGAAGAAGCCCAGTTGCTCCTTCGGTGCCACTGAACTTGAGTGGTTTAGCCGAATTGAAACTCTTAAAGTTACAAGGAGCGTTCTGATTGACGTTTGCTTGATTAAACTGAGCAATAAGATTCGGGAACGCCGCAGCCATATGCTGTGCGATGATTTCCGCCAGTTCGGCATTGGGTAGCTGATTTTCGCGTCGAGGAGGCATGCTAAAAAGAGGAAAAACACGAGAGGAATGAGTGAGAAGATTAGATGAAAAGAACGAGATGAAACAAAATCAACAAAGCAAGGATGGTGGTCATTCGTCTGTATCACAAAGCAAACAAATGACGCACAGTGACTAATCAAAGTAAATGGGTCCATAAACAATGCTTAACGAAGACATGCTCGCCTATAAGTGAACACTCACCCCAAGAGTTCCCAGGTAAGAGTGACTGGTCCGATTATGTGGATTTGTACCAACACTCTAGCCTTAGACAGAAAACCCAGGGTACAGGCATTCACTCTTCTAGTTTGCACGTGTTCACATCATTTAGACCCAACTTTGACGGGATTTTGAAAACTCGAAAGGCACAAGGCCAAAAGAATCATTAAAGCAAATGATAAATTTCCAAAATCAATTTGAAAAGTCAAAAGGGTTCAAAACAATAAAATAGATCATTTGAAAAATAGAGGATTGTTTTTCAAAAATCGTTTTAGAAATCTGGGTTCTTGTTTTGATGATCACCTAAGGATAGGTGAAGTGCATGTTTTAAAATCTAAACACAAGACAACTTGTGTTGGGGTCCTAGAAAGGTTATAGTCTAGGTCAAAGCATTACTAATAACCTAATTCCCTATAACCATTGGCTCTGATACCAACTCTTCTGTCACACCCCGACCACGTAAAACATCAAATCGTGGCGGAAACGTCGGGGAGTGTTGTAACAGAATTATTGTTTCACAACCATGGCATTTAAAGTTATATTTTATTTATCAATAAAAGAGGTACATTGTCTTGAAATAACTGAAACATAGAGTACATAACATGTTTTAATTAGACTAGCTTCATTTTAAAGTCACTAAGGCCCAAGTCCACCCTAGCGTTTCACGATCAAGCTATGCATTAGCTCCTGAAACACATGTGAAAATAAAGTACGTTAGCATAAAAATGCCAGTGAGTAACATAGGTTTTGTGAAAATAGGATTCATGACTTAAGTTTTAGAAAAGGGTTGTTTAACAAAGTCAGTCATGATCCTTGTAACATGTTTTGTTTTATAAATCATTTGAAAAGAGATGATAAAGTAGATGATATGTGAAAAAAATAATGTAAGGTTAAATGAATAACTCAGTAAAATGAGTTTGTATATATATTTATCGAACAGTGTTGTAAAACAATGTCTTATGAAAAATGTGTTATGTGTAAGAAAAATGATTAAGTCCAAGTTGAATGACTTAAATAAACCACCCAATGAAAGTTGCCCATGTCTAAACCATTTGCCCAATGTTATTGTGAAAACCATGTCAAAATGTATATATATCAATATCAACATTGTCTATGTCGAATATCAATCATGTAATGTGTAATCAAAATGTCAATGTATGGTTAGTGAAATATGTATCAACTAAACCATAGGAAAAATGCACAAAACAGTGTATTGAAGTAAAACATGGTTTAAATCAACGCTATGTTTTGTGGAAAATGCATGCTATAATGAATACAGACATTTATGCGGTATTGTGAAAATGCATACATTCAAGCCTTGCAACTGTGGTGATAAACCTTTAAACAAATTAAAGGTCTATCTGTCTAAATGTTTTAAATCGAATTCGGTCATTCCTTCCAATCCAAACATACCCAGGATTTCAGGAACGGGAGTTGTCAATTCCTATGGTACCATTACCTACTAACGAGCGGCGTGATCAATGTTAATGAATGTATATTGTCCCACTTAAACAAACCAAATGCCATACCCAAAATGTAAGCATGAAAATGTCATGTAAAACAAATGCACTAAGTATGATGAACATACATAGCGTGAAAATGTCATGTAAAACAAATGCACTAAGTATGATGAACATACATAGCGTGAAAATGTCATGTAAAACAAATGCACTAAGTATGATGAACATACATAGCGTGAACATGTCATGTAAAACAAAGGTATTAATGAACATAGCAAGTATATGATATGAAAGCATGAAAAGAATGAAAGTAACAAGTAGGCACATGTGTTTCACCCCAAAATGTTTGGAAAATAGTAAAAGAGGGGACTATGTACTCACTTGAGATTGCTTAGAAGTCGTAGAACAACCACCAAGCAATGCTAGAAGATCACGGAATCAAACGGCACCTATAAAGGCATCTACATTAATAACCGGACCTATTGGAGGATCGGGTAGTACGAGGGTTTGCAAACCAAATAAGTGTGGGAACTTATGTAATATGGTTTGACAAAGCCTACATACTAATCGAAACTTTACCTAAGTGCTTTAGACCCGGTACGACCCGCTTAGGTAGCTTATGCTACTTTAACGCGTCGTTTGCGTAAAACGCGCTTGAAACGCCTAACTAGCCCTATGACAAGCAAGATATGCCTTAACACACTTAATATTGTTGCTAAATCAGTTTAGGTGTCAAAAAATTATGTTACATAAGTTTAAAATGAATTTTAGTGTAAAAAGGGCATTTTGGTAATTTACCTAAGGCATAAGAACCACTTGTCATACAACTACTTAAACGGCGTGACCATAAGGTATAACCTCGGAAGGTTATTCCCTATACACTATGGTCACCTAATGTGTTTGGTCGGATCCTAATGATCGACCAAATGGGTCGGGTTCGTAAGCATAAGCGATTGTTTAGATCGCTTACCTTTACGACCCTAGACAAGCACAAAACTAAAAGCGACGAGCTAAACATGCTAGAACATGTTTAGAAAACAGGTTTTGGTATTAAAACAAACGGTTTTAATACCCTAAAGTAGTTTGGTTACAAAATGCGCAAGAAAACGCATTTTGACCGAAACTACGACTCGTCACTAAGCCTAGATAACGTGGTAATCAGTAGGTATAGTCGCTAGGGACTATAACCAACGTGATTACGCTCACGTTATGAAGTTCAAACGAACTTCGCATTGACCATAAACTGGTCAATGCAGAAAGTCAAACAAAGTTTGACTTTCGGACTCGAAAAGCAATAAAAGAACGAAAGAATACTTACAACGGGTCCCCGCAAGATTGAATTCCGAGTACTCTGAGGTATGAAGTTTCAAAGCACCCCAACTTAGAGAGCAACCTCAGAATTCAAGTGTGAGGGAAATGGGCAAGACATGGAGGGGTATATATAGGATTTGGTGAACCGTTAAGATCGTTTCTCGCAAAGCGTGCTTCGATCTTGGCCATCCATGTGTACCCATAGTTTTTAAAAACCATTTGAGCCCATTGTTTCAGTCCCCTGATTCGAAAATACCATTTGCAATGGGTTTTTGAGTGCATAACAGCTGTTAGCAGCTGTTAAAACTGTTTTTGCAGTTCTGGGGACCTCACGCGGCCCGCCTAAGGTTTGGGAGAATCCTTACGCGCCCCGCCTGAGGAAAATTTGACAGATTTGTCACTTTTGGTCCCTGCAGCTTAGAAACATGCGTTTCGGCTCATTTTTGACACGTTTAAGCCCCGTTAACCTCATTTCAAGGCTCTAAAATGAAGTTAAAGTATAGGGGACTCAAAACATGCTCAAAAATATCTCGGATGTCGGTCCGTTTGGTCGTACGATCGCGATGTTCGCTTAATTACGACGGAATGCGCATAAGCGCGAAAAACGATCCAAATTGCGCGACGAATGGATTTTTCTCATGCCAAACATTAAAACATAATATTTTAATGCTTACATAAATTTTTGGATGTCCGGAAGTAATCAGAACGTAAAATATGCGCGAAAGTGCAAACTTTTGCACTTTTTGACACTTTTAGTCCCTGAATGAGCATAAAGTTTATTTTAGCACACCGAACCCCTCAAAGCCTATTTCTAAGCTATGTAAAGGATATTTAAGGTGTGTTTAACTTATGATCATGTTCCGGAATGTTCGTTACAGTTCAAATCGGCATACTTTCGCAGTTTGTCAATTTTAGTCCCTGTAAGCGAATTAACTGAATTTTGCCATACCAAAGCCTTCGAAACTTATTTCTAAATTATGTAAAGGTTATTTAAGGTATGTTAAGCATAAAATGATGTTCTGGAGTATTTGTTGCATATAACTGATTACGTTTTCGTACCAGTTTGCGTAAAATTCTCCAGAAAGCGATATAGAGTTTGAAATCAAATAAAGCCAAAACATGAAAAATATCAATCATGAATAAACAAACATTGGGATCAAATAACTTTATTTCATTGATAACCGAACTGTTTACAATGATTACAAGCACAAATGTCACACCAAACGGCATAACTAGGAACTCGTAGTGCCCATAACGAGTTCTGAAGGCTGTCTTTGGGATACTCTTCTCTTGTATCCTTAACTGATGGTATCCAGATCAAAGATCGATCTTTGAATAAAAGCTTGAACCTTGCAGTTGGTCAAACAGATCATCAATCCTTGGCAGAGGGTATCTATTCTTGATCGTCAGCTTATTCAACTCTCGGTAGTCGATGCACATTCGAAAACTACCGTCCTTATTCTTGACAAACAAAACTGGAGTTCCCCAAGGCGAGAAGCTTGGTCGGATAAATCCCTTGTCTAACAACTCTTGAAGTTGTGTCGACAGCTCTTGCATCTCAGACGGAGCAAGTCTATAGGGTGCCTTAGCCAGAGGCGCGGCGCCTGGAACTAAGTCGATGCGAAACTCTACTTGCCTCTGAGGCGGCAGTCCAGGCAAGTCTTCTGCGAAACTCTACTTGCCTCACGACAGGGATGTCTTCGATTCTTGGCTCAGCAGCTTTCTTATCTACAATGTGTGCCAAGAGGGCAGCACATCCCTTCTGTAAACACTTTCGCGCTTTCAGGTAGCTGATAATTCTTAACGGCGTATCACGCTTCTCTCCATGAACCACAATTGTTTCGCCATCTTTGGTTGGGATACGAACGACCTTTTCATGACAAACTATCTCAGCCTTGTTGCCGCCTGATAACCAATCCATTCCTACCACCACGTCGAAGCTTCCCAACTGGACTGGTAGTAGATCCAGAGCAAACTCACGCTCTCCCAATTCGATCACACAGCCTCTGATAATTTCGTTGGCTTCTACTAACTTTCCATTGGCCAATTCGATCGAGTACGGAATATCAAACTTACTAGCGGCTAGACCGAGCATATTCTTAAACTCTAATGACACGAAGCTATAATCGGCGCCAGTATCAAATAAAACGGATGCATATCGTTGGTTTACAGGGAACGTACCAGTAACGACATTGGGATCCTGGCGCGCCTCCCTCGCTTCTATGTTGAAAACCCTTCCACGGGCTTGGTTCAACCCTGGGCAGTTCCTCTTGTAGTGCCCAAGATCACCACAGTTGAAGCATCCGGATCTCTGCCCGTTTCCACCAGCTTGATTATCCCTTTGATTACGATTCACAGCGCCCGCTTGATTAGCATTGCCTCGGTTCCCATTTCCACCATTGTTTCCTTGTGGGCGATTTCCATTCCCGCCCCGGTTATTATTTCTGTTTCCGAATCCTCTCTGACCTCCCTGGCCAACAGTGGCCCAACAAGCATCCTTCAAGTGGCCAGGTTTTCCACAAGCTTCGCATACTTTCACAGAACAATGGCCAGAATGGTGGCGTTGGCAGGTATTACACTTGGGCTGGGTGCCCATGTATCCTTTCCCTTTCTTTCCACTACCAGCTGTAACTTGAGCTGGTGTGCCTGATTCTCCTTTCTTAACCACCACGCTGGTGCCCTGCTTGAAGTTCGAGAACTTCCGCTTGTTACCTCCTGATGACTCGACGTGAGTCTCTTTCTTCTTTGGCTCAGCTTCATCAAACTTGTTCAGGCGAATAGCTTCCTCTGTGAGAGCCACGCTCAAATCAATCGCCTCAGTAATAGTCGCAGGCTTGGAGGAGATCACCATGCTTATGATTTGAGGAGCTAATCCCCAAATAAAACGTTCAATCCTCCTGAACTCTGGAGTGACCATGTAGGGTACCACATGCGATAAGTCATGAAACCTCTGAACGTATTCTGCGATCTTTGGACCTTCCATCTTTAAATGCCAGAATTCAGTTTCCAATCGTTGGATTTCCGCGCGGGAACAGTACTTTTTGCGCATAAGTTCCTTCAGTTCGGTCCATGTTAGCGCATAGACAACAGCTTCACCAAGTGTCTGCACTTGCAAATTCCACCAGGATAGGGCTCCATCCAAAAATAGCCCAGAGATATAGGTGACTTGCTGGTCTAGTGCGCATTTGCTCATGCGAAGAACAGATTCAGTTTTCTCAGCCCAACGAACAAAGGCGACAGCACCTCCTGTGCCATCAAAGTTGACCGGCTTGCAGTCTAGAAACTGCTTGTAGGTGCACCCTGCACGTACAGTATAACATGTGAACGGCATTAGCATCTTTGCTATAGATTTCCAATTTAGTCATGGTAGGTCTTAATGACTTAGTATTACCATGAGGTGGGTTGTTGTTGCCAGTGTTGCCAGAGTTGCTTCCACTAGTCCCTCCTTGAGAGGCGGCGTATAGTGCGATGGCAGCAGCGATGATTTGCTGGAGTTCCGCCTGATTAGTAGGCATTTGTGGTTGTTGACGTCTCGGCGGCATCTTCTAAAAGATGGGTTTACGTCGGTCAGGCCATAGTAAAGCGTACGTATATAATGATAGTAATAGTACATAACATCTCATGTTATCAATATATCATTCACATAACATCTCATGTCACAAAAATATAAATAATCAATCAAACATCAAATATGATGAGAATACTGCGATTGCCATATATCGAGACCACATAGTAAGTGTACAAGTATATCACCGTGTCATACAACATCAATCGACTAAGGGCTACATCACCCCAGTCCAAAAACTATATCGAATCAGTGTCAATACATCAAATACATGTCAACAAAAGTCAGAATCATAATGTAGTCTCCAAAAATGCTGTGCAGTCAAAAGCAATCGCCGTCTTCTCACCAGCGTCTACCCATATGGTACTGAAGAGCTCTACACGGATGGCGGTGGAGGAGGAGGAAAGTGAGTGTAAAACAAACGACGTAACTGGAGCCAGTCCTCCTCCATGGCTCTCTGGGTATGCAAGAAAGAGGCAACCTGCTGCTCTAATGCAAAGAGGCGTGCAGCATAGTCTGGTGGTAAAGGTCGAGAGGGCTGCAAAGGAGAGTGGGTCTGACCCTGGCACTGACACGGCAACGGCCGAGCTCTCTCAAGCTCCTGAATGCGCTGTGTGTGTGCCTCGTGTTGGGCAACAAAAGACATCAAAACATCCTCAATGGAATATCCCATATGGAAAGGATGGTAAGGGTCGGTCGGTGGCATGACAGGTGGTGACGACCAAAGAAACGGCTCCCTGGTGGGATCGAAAGGTGCCACATGAAATGGAGAAACAGGGGGTAAAGCAGGTGAAAACTGAGGCATGAAAGGAACAGACGTCGGCACATGCCCAAAGGGATGGGCCGAAGAACCCTCTCCAGGTCGGGCTGGAGGTGTAAACTGAGGGAATGAAAAGGAGGTATCAACGTGACGGGTATCAGTGAGCTGAGGGGGAATAGGTGGGACCTCGTCATCAGCAGGAATCCACCCATGCTGGGCGTGCTCATCTCGTGGATCCATGTGGGTCGCGAATAGTGCATGCTCGGGCTCTAGTGGAACGGGATCAGGTGGGGGAGCAACAAGAGGGTCAACAGGTGCATCAGCAATAAGTGGGGGATCAACATGATCAGCAACAATGACATGATCGCCCTCCAACAACGGAGCATCCACAGGGTGATCATCAATAGGTGGGTCAGCAATCACAGGCTCAATAAGGGGTGCGTCAGCATGAACTGGGTCATGCTCAAACGCAGGGTCTAGAGCGGCTACCTGCTCAGGGGCCATGGCAGGCTCGGGATCATCAAAGGCCATCTCAAAATCAAACTCAGGGTCGATGGGATCAACTGGGTCTACAGGGTCGACTGGATCCTCCATAGGCTGATCCATAGGTATAAACTCTATATCCTGATCTGGGTCGAATCCTAGGGGAAAGATAGGATCGGAATCCTCCACATCATCGTGGTCGAAAGCAAAGCTAGGAATAGGGGCAACAGAGGATGCCTGGTCAGGATCTGAACCATGTGAAAAGTGTTGTTAGCTTCGAGTGTGTGAAGGTGCGGAAGCCACAGACTCGAAAGAGTCTGGGACCGGAGAGTGAGCAGGTGACTCCTCAGCGGGAGCATCTACGATCATCAGGAGATCACCAGCAGCAAGAAGGGCCTCGCCCTGAGCCTCATCCTCTATGGGCTCATCATCATACAGATCGACGTCGCCATCATCGTCGGCGTCGAGAAGCAAATCGTAAGCAGGATAAACAACTAAGGGTATGGGAGTAGGGATCGCTACAAGCGGTAGGTCCCCAATAAGAGGGCCATCAGCGAGCTCATCAGCACCATCAGGTAAAGCAAAGGGCTGAAAGTCGTCCTCGTCAGTGCTAGTAACGTCGGATGTGTGAACCTCGCGCTCTGAAGACCCTAGGTCATCTGATACTATAGGTCTAGGGCCTGTGGTGTCTGAGTCACCAGTGCCGGTCGAGTCCATGTGTCTGTAACATAAACACAAATATGCACAAATAATCAGTCATACAATCAGGTAAACACATTAGTCACCAAGTAAGCAATCAATTAATTCCCCTAGTCCCACTAGCCTCCCAGTCTCCTAGACTGATACTCCTAGTCCCACTAGCCAAATTCTCCCAGCCTCTAAGACTGCTCTATCATCTACCTCGATCTCTTAGATCGAGCCTCGGCCTCCAAGACCGAGCCTCAGCCTCCAAGACTGAGCCTGCTCTTCCTAGTCTCACTAGCCATCTACCTCGATCTCTTAGATCGAGCCTCGGCCTCCAAGACCGAGCCTCAGCCACCAAGACTGAGCCTAAAAATAATAAATAAAATGTGCTCAACATTTGTTTGTAAAAACGTTTTGGATCTGGACTTAAGTGGTATGCAGTAAAAATGTTTTCGTGAGAGCCCTAGTGATCATAGTCTAGACTCGAGAAGGAATCCTAGTTCGCTATGATCAGAGCTCTGATACCAAGCTGTCATACCCTGGCTTTGCGGAAGCGTGGTTAATTTGGTGTGACTTCTTAATACCATAGCTTAACCATAACAAAGCTATATGAAATAAAATCATGCAAGATCATCCATTTGATTAAGTTTTAAAAACCAAATACAACAACTTTGTCTTAACGGAATCACATCCTAACGACATAAACATTGTTCAACAAACACAAACATAACATAACATAAACACAGTTCAAGGACTGTGACTTGTCCAGGAAAGAGTCACATTCCCTAAACCCGGATGACCTCGTAACTAGTGCAGCGGGAAAACGTGTCATACCGCGCCAGATCATTTAATTCCCTGAAATACATGTAAGTTGAAAAATCAACAATAATGTTGAGCGAGTTCATGTGTAAGTGAGTAAGTAAACCTTTGTAAGTATAAAAATCCTGGTATGTAGCAAATAAGGGAATTGAGATCACCAATGGTTTGCAAGGCCATTGATATGTGTGAAGTGCAAGTAGGGAGACTCAAACCTAGCGGATTTATGCGTCGGGCACAAAGTCACCCCGAGGTCAGTTTCTAGTTTGGCCTGGGGCTGGGCTCGCTACACCCAGATAGATCTACCGCTCTTGTCCCTCGGTCCTACCATGAGGATTAATGACCTCATGTTGCTCCTACCCACTCACATGATCTAAGTAGTAAACCTCCTTACGCTAACCATACCATGTATAAAGTACTTGTAGTCAAAGTAACATGTATTTCACCCCCGCGGTTTATAAAACTGAAAACAGTTAAGAGAATAGGGGGACATGAACTCACAGTGGTGCGTCTCTACCAAGTATGTCTCCAAGTCAAGCAGCTGTGCAACGACCTACATGTACTAACTCTATTAGACGGACGGCTGTGCCTTAGCTTTATGGTTTAAGTTTTTGGGAAATAGTTAGACAACTATTTCGTGTTTACATTCTGCGAATACTTGGTAATTATTTTCCTTCCCAAGGATGGGGGATTTAATACATGTGTGTTCGAAATATATTATTAAGTCTCACTTAAAATATATCTTATTTCTAACTTCAAAATATAAATATTTTTCTCAAAAATATTATATTTTTATTTCACATAATTTTCCCAAAATAATACTTTAACAAAAATACGCGTTCATAATTATTTCCTTAAAATGCGTAAGTTACGTTTTAACGATCGAGTGGTAATAATAATTACCGGTGTAACTTATGTATTTATCGTAGAGGCGTTCGTATTATTTTGGATTCGTTAACATTCGATAATATTATTTTTTATCCTAAAAATAATATTTATACACTTCACAAAATAATTGACAAGTGACGTTGTGAAAAATATATCTACTAAATATATATTTATCACGTTTTATTTTGTGAAATCCCACCTCCGATATTTTGTAAACAAAGTCGTGGCGAAATCTTATATTTTGAAAACATATCGAAAAGTATTTCTAACACTTATAGTGAAAATATTTCTAAGTGTTAGGTTTTTGGAAAAATTTCGCCGGAGTTTCCTCTGTAACTGGAGGTGGCCACGCTTTTAAGCGTATCATTTTCTTTTACAAATCAATCCAACAATTTTCTTATTCAATCAAAACAACGTCCAAAACAACAACTAGTTAATAAATATGTAAATCGCATAAATCACATGAACTTGTAGTTTTCTAAAATTAGGAAGTAAATCCCATTACTTTTAGCGGATCTTTATATAAATCAATCCGATTTCGTAAAAACCTTGCTTTTAAAGAAATCCCGTCTTTACATCTTCTTGTAAATTTTACAAAAATAGTTATTTTGTCGAAACTTTGTGCTACACAAGTGTTCACACACTTGTGTTTTCTAAAAATCATTCTTGTTAGTGTAAGATCCGTCTTTAGAAAACATGGTTTCTTTGATACTTGGTTCTTTGAAAATACCGCTTGTAGATCCGTAGATCTACTAGTTTTAAACACTATTTCATAAGCAAAATCGTTTTTACACAAGTTCATGATTTGTGTGTGGTAGAGTTTCATCCTTTAACCCTTGTTACTTCTAAAACAACCTTATGTCATGATCCATGATCATGACCAATCCGGGTTAAACGATGATCCGAGCTACCACAACATAGATCGGGCCTAAATAACTACTCATAACAAATACTACAAGATTTACACATCAAACAAGCTTTTAACCATCTTTACTTGCATTTTTTAGTAAACTTTTGTGTGTCATCTTGTAAGATTACGAGTTTTAACCGTTACATATCGTTTTAACCACTTCAAAATAGTTCAAGAGTGTGATTATAGCAACTTACTACTAGCTCGAGGCTAGGGAAGAATCTAGGCGCAAAATGAGAGGATAAAAGCAATAGAGTGAGGTCCTTTGAGCTCCGAATGCACCAAGCCTTCTTAGATGTGATCCTTAACACTTGAATGGTCTTGAAATCAGGTGATCAAAACCGAAAATATGATGGGTGTAGAGGGGGTGTTCGGCCGAAGCTTTCTAGAGAGAGAGATTTGTTTTGTGTGTGTGAAATGTGAGGTGAATGATCATATGTGCAAGGCTTGTTACTTATAGACAATGTTAGAATTAAGATCCAATGGACTTCATGTCTCTTTGATATGGGACAAAGGAAAATAAAATAATCAAATGTTGTACCATGGGGGTCACAAAGTGACCGAAATCGGCCAGGGGGGGGGGGGTAGTTAGTTCATTTTCAACTAATCATTAGTTAATAGTTAGGTAGTTTAGTTAAGTTAGGGATTAACCCGGTTAGTTGTGCGTTGTGCTTTATGGCGGGTGTTAGGGTATTCAGGGACCCTAACTGGCTCAGAAAAGGACAAATAGTGTTAATGGCAATATTTTCATGTTCCGGGTATAGTCCGGTTGTTCGGTCGGATAGTAATCCGTTAAAGCGCTCAACAAAGCTTTAGAGTGTCGTTAATACCATTTTTAGTGACACAACTTATTCCCGACACTTTGGAAAGTGTCTAGTAATATTTTTCTCACGTTTTGGCACTTTACTAGTTAGCTAAAAGCTGAATTGTTTATTAAAGTGCTGAGTTTTGTGCTTAGAGTACGTTTTAGGCACATCCAGTCATTGTAACTTATTCCTAGAGACGCAGTTCTACAACCATTGTATCCCTACACTCACCACTAGTGTAGTAACTATTTCTGGCTCATGCAGGCCTTAGAGGCAGTGTCTGCCTGATGCTGGCTTTATCAGCATGTTCAATAGGTTATCCGTTTATTGTGCTACTGTGCTTTTGCGCATCATGTTTGTCACTAAGGTTCAGCATGTAAATAATGTAGTGACAGTAAGTAGAGTATGATGCAAGTATGTACATGTATCAACATTCAAGTAGCAATTTATCCACAATTTCAGGTAAGCACAGCAATTAAGCAGTAATTAATCATTAATTAAGTCGTACGGATACCTGGTTTAGTGAGGGTTGTCACACATCTCAGATTTTAGCTTCATGACCCGTTCGAAGTCTTTGCAGAGTGCATTGTTTGTAGAACCAAATATAATATCATCCACGTAGATTTGAACAATCAGCAGATGACCATCAGCTTTTCGTGTAAAGAGAGTTGCATCTACCTTACCACGAGTAAAACTATTCGACAACAGGTGCTGAGACAAAGTCTCGTACAAGGCTCTCGGGGCCTGATGCAACCCGTATAAGGCTTTATCGAGTAGGTAGACCTTATCCTTGTGGATAGGATTGGTAAAGCTTGGTGGCTGACCAACGTACACCTCTTCTTTGACCTTCCCGTATAGAAACGTTGATTTAACATCCAACTCATAAACCTTAAAACCCTTCCAAGATGCAAAAGAAAGGAATATTCTGATCGCCTCTAGCTGAGCAACATGAGCATAAATCTCAGTGAAGTCGACACCATCCTTCTTTCTAAAACCTTGTACAACTAGGCGAGCTTTTTTTCGAATTACTACTCCACGATCATCTCTTTTGCATTTAAAAACCCATTTAATTTTATCATTTTCTAACCCTCGGGTAAATCTACTAGCTTCCAAACACCCAACTTTTCAAACTGATTTAACTCCTCCTGCATCGCATTAACCCATGATTCTTCCGTCAATGTTTCTTTATAAGTTTTGGGTTCAACCTGCGAAATGAAGCAATTAAGCGAAAAATCATTTTGTAAATGAGCAACTTTAGTATAAAAAAATGAAAAGCCCTGGTCGATTTAATGGCGTGTTCGGACTCCAATTTGTAATTCACCAATTATATACTCTTCAGGGTGATATGAAAGTGTCCTGGGCATCAACTCACTTGGAACGATCACCTCATCCTCCAGATTTGAGACGTTCTGCTGCACATTTGATCGACTACGCCTATCTGATCATCAATCTGGATTTGCTCCCCCTTAGAATCAGAATCACCTTGATCGAATGTAGGACTGTCAGAATCTGAACCATCTGAATTGTCAAACACCATGGCTGGATCATTCTCTGCAGGAGCAACGATTTCTGTGGCCTGAGTTTGATCAATATCTTGAGCATGACTGGGGCCAGCTTCCAAATCATGAGTACCATCTTGTTCATCAGTAACTACAATAGGTCTTGGTACTTGTTCATGTGAGGATGACTGATGTTGCTGAAACAACTTTTACAAATCTTCACCAGACGGTTCCTCAGGAAGCTCAAACAAATTCAATAACCCCTCGTTGTCAAACAACCACGCATCCCAGGCTTTTGAGTAAGCATCGTGTACCGCTGGCAATCAACATGTTGAGCCTGAATTACTCTGCTAAGACTTGGTAGATATACTCGTCTGAGTGGACTATCGTATCCAACAATGTATCCTTCCAAAGATTTTGCCCCGAATTTGCCGTCTGGATCGATTACCATGCAAGGTGACCCAAAAGGTTCAAGAAATTCCAGGTTCGGCTTTCGGTTGTTGAGCAATTCAGAGCATGTTTTGTTATGTGGCATGACCGTCAACACTCTATTGAGGGTATAGCATGCTGAGGCTACTGCGCTCCTATTTTTCCTCTCTACCGCCCCATTTTGCTGCGTGTGTACGAAGCGCTGAATTCATGCAAAATCCCTATTTTCACAAAATTCTGCGATTCTGTTGTTTTTGAATTTAGTACCATTATCACTGTGAATTCTTCTGATCGGTACCTTGTACAAATTCTCCAGCTTCCTGAACAGCATCATCAAACTCCTAAAAACCTCATCTTTCATCTCCATAAATAGTACCCAAGAGAATCTCGAGTAATCATCCGTTACAACTAGGCAATACAGATCTCCTGAAATGCTTTTAAATTTACGGGACCAAAGAGATCCATGTGTAACCTTTCTAGCGGCATCTTGATTGAGTTCAGAAGTTTCCTCGGGTGTGACTTTTTGGTTTGTTTACCCTTGTTACAGCTTATACACTCGTCACTCAAATGGAAATTCTTCAAGTTAACCCCTTCCACCAAATTATTATGAACGAGATGATACATTTTTCGCAAATGAATGTGAGCCATTTTGCGGTGCCACAAGATGGATTCTTTGTCACACCCCCAAAATCCACCTGCGGAGTATCACCGCTTGGGAGCGTGACTGACCAGGATCAAGCCACCAATCATATCAAACAATGTAATTAATGTCAGTTATAATAAATGTAGACCAATCATTCAATACGATTGATGTTTCCATCAAAACATAGTTTAAGTAGCGGAAGCGTAACAATGAGAATCCAATGTATTTAAATAGTTCAAGTGTTGTAAGTGTAACATAACATCCACGATCCAAGCTCCACAACGACCTGCTCCTCCCTGTGCAAGCTCCATAAGTACCTAATGTCCTGCAAGGCATGCAGCAGAGAGTCAACAACTAGTTGAGCGAGTTCACAGTTAACAGTTCAGTAATAGTATAGTGTGAGTAGTAGCATGTTCGTTCGTTATGTCATGTATCGTATTAGTTTCCATCGCGGCCTCCCAGGCAGGTATGCGAAGATATTAGGGGAATGTTCATCCCATATATTCTAGACTAGGTTTATCTGTATCGCGGCCTACCAGGCAGGTGTGCGAAGATTAGTACATTACAGTTCGCGGCCTTCCAAAGGCAGGTGTGCGAAGTCAGTCATAATATCGCGGCCAACCCTTGGCAGGTGTGCGAAGATCAGTTCGATAAGTGTTACTAGTCTAGTCGTAGTTCAATCAGCGGAGTATGTACCATAGTTCATCAAATCACATCACTACGTTCCAATATAGATAAGTACCAGTAAACAATCAATCCCATTCCCACCCTGGGAACCCCATGCCTTGGCTGTGTGAACTCACCTTGGTTTGCTCGGTATGTTATTGCTTCTAGGATTAATTAACTGTCTAACTCCGTTACACACGACCTAGGATGCATTGCACATGAATCCGAGATAAGTGATTGCAAGCAAATAGGGTTTACAAGTCTTTGTTATACAAGCAATTGTATTATGTGCGTTCATTGTGTACGGAATGATATTATAAAGGTTGTTCGCGCATGTGGTATCATACAGTCAAGTGTCACATAATCACATACAGGTAGAGCATAGCAGCATGTTGTTTCTCATGGACTTGCCATCACAAACACAAAATCTTTTCAAGTGTAACAGAACTCAAAGCATGTAACATCACTGTATTTCAGATCATACATGCAAACATGTATAAGCAAAAGTAAATCGGACCTTTGATCCTTTATACAATCTCGGACAGGATCCATTCTTATAACCTCGGATCCTTTACATACTAGTGAAACTCGGACCAAGCACTAAGGTAAATAAGGTCGGACAAGCAGTTTTACACTAAATCGGACCACATATAATAACACAAAGTCGGACTAGGGAGCCCCCCCCCCCCCAAAACTCGGTCAACATGTATGACAAGAAACTCATACCACATAGTGAATTAAAACTCGGACCCTTTATTTACAAATTCATAAGTCGGAGTTTCTAATATATATTACACTTATTTTCTTAAGCACCATTGGGCCAAAGTCCCAACCAATGGGTTTGGTTGACCGCCCACCCCACCAATCGCTTAACAGCAAAAGCACAACACTTACATCTTTGTCATGAATCTTTAATTTAATCCTACAATCCTAGTAACCCTAATGTACTAGCCGAAAAAGAGATAAAGTGATCACATGCACTTGCTGACAAATTTTTAAGTTATCACATGCAAAGACATTGAATTCGGTTGTACCAATCAACCATATATAATCATTGATTTTCTCTCCCACCGTCAACCCTCATTGGACCCCAATATCCACCCATATACATTTATCAATAATATATACATCCTCACATATATATATAGCCGATCATACACATATATTTACACATGGTTAAGTCAGATCCCCTAATATGCCTTGGTGATAATAGACAAAATATGACACAAGTTTTAATGTGCTTAGTGGCCGGCACCTATCCCAACCGCCAATCACCATTAGACCAATTGAAAAACCAAAACCGACAATTAATAAACAATTCATAGGTGGGCACAATTTTGTTTTTGATATAAGATCAGCTAATGTATTCGGTCTACGCATTCACACATATATCTTGAAATCAATTATTATCCACAATCACATACACATACAGATATGAAATCATGCATCGCTTAAACAACAGTGCAACTAACCGAGATGAGGAGGTCACTATTCTGATCAAAAGAAAAGGATTTGGAGGCTTGTGGCTGCCGTCGTACAAGGAAAACAATAAACTTTAGGGTTTGACGATCTAGTTTTCATATAACAGTTGAGAATAATATACTGACCCACTACTGGGCCTAAAGCCCATTTAATTTTCGTTGGTGAGTAATGGACGAAAACACTTAGGTGTTTTCGAACATGAGGTTCTTTCGGGTGAGGGCATTTGGGTTGGGGTGATTTCGTGAGGGGAGTGGTGGTTTCGGCTAGAGGATCCCACAATCACAACATTATACATACACATATATTACCCATATTACCATACAAGCATATATCAGCCAATACAGTTATGTTGCACTACAAATACTCAAATCAAGCACAATATGATTCAACGTACTACAAACATGTACAGTTGTGAAACAAACCAATCATGTAAACAACAATCTAAACAATTAACGCGTGATAGCGCGAAAATGGAATCTTGGAAATTCGAGTTGTCACATTATCCCCAACTTGAAAGAAATTTCGTCCCGAAATTTGGTACGCACTCACTGAGGAAGCTAGGCAAGTTATATCGTTCACTGGTTTTCCTGGGGTGTCACATCATTCCCCCGTTGATTTGGAATTTCGTCCCGAAATTCAGTAGTAGTAGCTTCGGCCTCAGTAGTGGTTGCCTTGGTTTCAAATAACTAGGGTACTTTTCTGTCATCTGGTCTTCGCGTTCCCAGGTGTACTCTGGGCCACGTCGAGAGTTCCAACGAACTCGAACAAGAGGGATTCTCTTGTGTTTGAGGACCTTAACATCCCGGTCCGTGATTTCAACTGGCTCCTCGACGAACTGCAACCGCTCGTCGATAGCGAGTTCCTTAGAAGGAACTATGAGGGTCTCATCTGATAGACATTTCTTCAGATTCGACACGTGATATACATTGTGAACTGCACCGAGTTCAGCTGATAGGTTCAGTCTGTAGGCTACTTGGCCTATTCTTTCAGTGATTTCGAACGGTCCAACATAACGTGGACTGAGTTTGACTCTTTTACCAAAACTAACCACACCTTTCCAGGGTGAGACTTTTAATAAAACCCGGTCCCCGACCTGAAATTCCAAAGGCTTGCTACGCTTGACCGCGTAGCTTTTCTGGCGGTAGCGTGCTGCCGCCATGCGTTGTCGTATCTGTGCAATCTTTTCTGTGGCGTCCACTACAATCTCTGGACCCGTGATCTGACTATCCCCCACCTCTGCCCAACAGAGAGGTGACCGGCATTTACGCCCGTACAATGCCTCGAATGGAGCGGCTTGTATGCTGGTGTGATAACTGTTATTATACGAAAACTCCACTAAAGGGAGATGTTTTTCCCAGCCGATGCCGAAATCGATGACACATGCTCGAAGCATGTCTTCAAGAGTCTGGATCGTTCGCTCAGACTGCCCATCCGTCTGAGGATGATATGCCGTGCTCATGTCTAAACGAGAGCCAAATGCTTTGTGCATCGCTTGCCATAGTTCTGAGGTGAATCGTGCATCCCGATCCGAAGTGATGAAGGTGGGCACCCCGTGCCTTGAAACAACTTCTTTAAGATAGATGTCTGCGAGAGTGGAGAACTTATCCGTTTCCTTTATAGCCAGGAAGTGTGTAGACTTGGTGAGTCGATCCACGATCACCCATATCGTATCGTTCCCACGATGGGATCTGGGTAGGCCTGTAACCCATAAAGTGGGACCCAAATACGCCCCGTTACATAGTAGGCGCCGTCTTCCTTTTGTTCCATTCGTTGCCTTGAACCGCGTAAGGCTTCAGCCATGACGTTTTCGGGTTTCAATGCTTCTATCTGAGCAGCTCGTATCTGTGCAGGAAGACTGGACTGAATAGTAAGCTGTAGTGCTCGCACGCGCTTAGGTAGGGTGTCCTTTCGACTGAGGGCGTCGGCCACAACATTGGCCTTGCCTGGATGATACTTGATGGCGCATTCGTAGTCGTTCAGAAGTTCAACCCATCTCCGTTGACGCATGTTCAAATCCTTTTGCTTAAGAATATGCTCGAGACTCCTGTGATCGGTGTAAATTGTGCACCTGGTACCGTACAGGTAGTGCCGCCATATCTTAAGCGCGAAAACAACGGCTCCCAGCTCTAAATCGTGTGTCGTGTAGTTCCGTTCGTGAATCTTGAGTTGCCGCGAAGTGTAAGCAATAACTTTATCCCGCTGCATCAATACACACCCAAGCCCCTGTATCGATGCGTCACAATAAACCACGAAGTCATCTGTGCCCTCCGGCAATGAGAGAATAGGTGCACTGCAAGCCTATCCTTTAAGCACTGAAAAGCGGTTTCCTGGGAATCTCCCCAGCGGTAGGTGACACCTTTCTGTGTCAGCATAGTAAGCGGCTGCGCGATCTTCGAAAAGTCTTTAATGAATCGTCTGTAGTACCCCGCCAAACCCAAGAATTGGCGTATTTCCGTTGGTGTACGCGGTGTAGGCCAGTTACTGATCGAATCTACCTTGGATGGATCGACATGAATCCCTTATCCAAGATTTCTTGTGGCTGCGTCGATAGTTCTTCTGATTCTGGTGGAGCTAAGCGATACGGTGCTCGAGCTATGGGTGCTGCTCCTGGAGCGAGCTCGATTTGAAATTCGTCCTGATGATGAGGTGGTAGACCAGGTAAATCTTTAGGAAACACCTGAGGAAAGTCGCGTACAACTGGATGGTCTTCCAACTTCTTTTCTTTCGCTGATACGGCAGTAACGAGAGTCAAAATTGCGGTGTGGCCCTTCCGCAAACATTTCTGAGCCTTCAAGAAAGAGGTGATGCCAACCACAGCACCACTCTTGTCGCCTTGAACTTCGAGAGGTTCTTGACCAGAATGAGGAATGCGAACAATCTTTTCTTTGCATGGGGTTTCTGCTTGCTGCTGGCGATTCCGATTTGCAGGCCGTGGACTCCTGAATCCTTAGCTTCATGGCCCATCTTGAGACACCTCTGGCAACGTCCCTCGTTGCACTAACCACCGTGGTGTCTGTTGCATTAGTTACACATTGGGTGAATTCCCCGATATCCACCCTGCCCCTGACCACCAGAAGTTGGCTGACTCGGATCTGGTGATCACTATTCTTGCGCTGCTGCTGTGCTTGAGACTGAACGGTAGCCGAACCCCTGGCTGGAATACCCATTCCATTTCCGCTTGTTGTCACTAGGAGTAGCGGGGGTAGCAGAAGTGGTAGCGGTAGTAATAGCGCTGATACAACTAGGCAACATGTTCTGTTCCACTGCCTGATCCGTGAGGCGATAAGCAAGACGCTGAATGTCTTGGATATTGTCGAGGTTAGCCGATGTAGCATGGCTCGGAATCTTCGAGGCTAGACCCTTGAGGTACAATTCGATACGCTTGCTTGGATGGTCCACCATGGTTGGACAAAAGATGGCCAGTTCGTTTGTCCGTTTCGTATGAGCTTCAATTTCTGACCCCGTCATTTTCAAATGGTAAGGCTCCACTTCCAACTTGTGGATGTCATCACGCGTGCAATATTCCCTTTTAATGCGTTCTTTGAATTCGTTCCAGGGGGTGGCGTTAGCAGCTGCCAACCCTAGTATTTGTACTTGCGCGTTCCACCTGGTTAGCGCGATTCCTACCAAAGTACCAGTGGCGTACTTGACCCTGCGAGCCTCAGGGCGTTCACACATGAAGTTCTTGAATGTGCCACTGAATGTGCTTGGACGACAGTCCATGATGTTCTGGAATGTGCAGAGAGGTTGATGTGCGTTCTGACCCGTTGCGCGAGAAAGATGGGTCAAGATTAAGTGCGAGAGTTGGGTCACGAGAGTAGGATCTAACGTCCTAGGATAGGTTTGGAATAGCAGGTTATACCTCCTGCTTGTGCGGCTGCAAGTGCCGCAGCAACTTGTTCGTTAATGAGAGCCGTCAACTGGGCTTGAGTCATGTTAACACGTCCAGACATGATCGAACAGTAAAGGTAGCATAAGTATGAATGGTTCGCGGGTAGTGCGATGACAGAAAAGTGTAGGCACATAGGTGTTCTCAAGCAGTATCAAGTACTGAGCAAAGTAATGTAAGCATACTACGAGCAAAGTTCTATGCATTTCTAGCATGTAGGCAATAAACATAAACCTTATTACCTAGGATGTCGAGTCTTGCACGTGGAGCGAAGCGTCGTTGTGGATCGTTGAGAGCACTGTTCTGGTTATAGTCTGGTTTTAATAAAAACGTTTTCCCATATTAAAACCAGTTCTCTATAACCAATGGCTCTGATACCAATCTGTCACACCCCCAAAATCCACCTGCGGAGTATCACCGCTTGGGAGCGTGACTGACCAGGATCAAGCCACCAATCATATCGAACAATGTAATTAATGTCAGTTATAATAAATGTAGACCAATCATTCAATACGATTGATGTTTCCATCAAAACATAGTTTAAGTAGCGGAAGCGTAACAATGAGAATCCAATGTATTTAAATAGTTCAAGTGTTGTAAGTGTAACATAACATCCACGATCCAAGCTCCACAACGACCTGCTCCTCCCTGTGCAAGCTCCATAAGTACCTAATGTCCTGCAAGGCATGCAGCAGAGAGTCAACAACTAGTTGAGCGAGTTCACAGTTAACAGTTCAGTAATAGTATAGTGTGAGTAGTAGCATGTTCGTTCGTTATGTCATGTATCGTATTAGTTTCCATCGCGGCCTCCCAGGCAGGTATGCGAAGATATTAGGGGAATGTTCATCCCATATATTCTAGACTAGGTTTATCTGTATCGCGGCCTACCAGGCAGGTGTGCGAAGATTAGTACATTACAGTTCGCGGCCTTCCAAAGGCAGGTGTGCGAAGTCAGTCATAATATCGCGGCCAACCCTTGGCAGGTGTGCGAAGATCAGTTCGATAAGTGTTACTAGTCTAGTCGTAGTTCAATCAGCGGAGTATGTACCATAGTTCATCAAATCACATCACTACGTTCCAATATAGATAAGTACCAGTAAACAATCAATCCCATTCCCACCCTGGGAACCCCATGCCTTGGCTGTGTGAACTCACCTTGGTTTGCTCGGTATGTTATTGCTTCTAGGATTAATTAACTGTCTAACTCCGTTACACACGACCTAGGATGCATTGCACATGAATCCGAGATAAGTGATTGCAAGAAAATAGGGTTTACAAGTCTTTGTTATACAAGCAATTGTATTATGTGCGTTCATTGTGTACGGAATGATATTATAAAGGTTGTTCGCGCATGTGGTATCATACAGTCAAGTGTCACATAATCACATACAGGTAGAGCATAGCAGCATGTTGTTTCTCATGGACTTGCCATCACAAACACAAAATCTTTTCAAGTGTAACAGAACTCAAAGCATGTAACATCACTGTATTTCAGATCATACATGCAAACATGTATAAGCAAAAGTAAATCGGACCTTTGATCCTTTATACAATCTCGGACAGGATCCATTCTTATAACCTCGGATCCTTTACATACTAGTGAAACTCGGACCAAGCACTAAGGTAAATAAGGTCGGACAAGCAGTTTTACACTAAATCGGACCACATATAATAACACAAAGTCGGACTAGGGAGCCCCCCCCCCCAAAAGTCGGTCAACATGTATGACAAGAAACTCATACCACATAGTGAATTAAAACTCGGACCCTTTATTTACAAATTCATAAGTCGGAGTTTCTAATATATATTACACTTATTTTCTTAAGCACCATTGGGCCAAAGTCCCAACCAATGGGTTTGGTTGACCGCCCACCCCACCAATCGCTTAACAGCAAAAGCACAACACTTACATCTTTGTCATGAATCTTTAATTTAATCCTACAATCCTAGTAACCCTAATGTACTAGCCGAAAAAGAGATAAAGTGATCACATGCACTTGCTGACAAATTTTTAAGTTATCACATGCAAAGACATTGAATTCGGTTGTACCAATCAGCCATATATAATCATTGATTTTCTCTCCCACCGTCAACCCTCATTGGACCCCAATATCCACCCATATACATTTATCAATAATATATACATCCTCACATATATATATAGCCGATCATACACATATATTTACACATGGTTAAGTCAGATCCCCTAATATGCCTTGGTGATAATAGACAAAATATGACACAAGTTTTAATGTGCTTAGTGGCCGGCACCTATCCCAACCGCCAATCACCATTAGACCAATTGAAAAACCAAAACCGACAATTAATAAACAATTCATAGGTGGGCACAATTTTGTTTTTGATATAAGATCAGCTAATGTATTCGGTCTACGCATTCACACATATATCTTGAAATCAATTATTATCCACAATCACATACACATACAGATATGAAATCATGCATCGCTTAAACAACAGTGCAACTAACCGAGATGAGGAGGTCACTATTCTGATCAAAAGAAAAGGATTTGGAGGCTTGTGGCTGCCGTAGTACAACGAAAACAATAAACTTTAGGGTTTGACGATCTAGTTTTCATATAACAGTTGAGAATAATATACTGACCCACTACTGGGCCTAAAGCCCATTTAATTTTCGTTGGTGAGTAATGGACGAAAACACTTAGGTGTTTTCGAACATGAGGTGCTTTCGGGTGAGGGCATTTGGGTTGGGGTGATTTCGTGAGGGGAGTGGTGGTTTCGGCTAGAGGATCCCACAATCACAACATTATACATACACATATATTACCCATATTACCATACAAGCATATATCAGCCAATACAGTTATGTTGCACTACAAATACTCAAATCAAGCACAATATGATTCAACGTACTACAAACATGTACAGTTGTGAAACAAACCAATCATGTAAACAACAATCTAAACAATTAACGCGTGATAGCGCGAAAATGGAATCTTGGAAATTCGAGTTGTCACATTCTTCAAGTTAACCCCTTCCACAAATTATTATGAACGAGATGATTCATTTTTCGCAAATGAATGTGAGCCATTTTGCGGTGCCACAAGATTGATTCTTTTTCAGTCTCTTTAGACATAAAGCACTGAGGTTCATTGTCTGTTGTGTCTGCGACACTCATGTCGAGGATATAAAGATCGTTTTCCCGCGGTGCCCACATCAATATCCATTCTTCAGGGATAACGAATACTGGCTTGAGAATCAGACACTCTTTGTCGTTAAAATGTGTTGTAAACTTTCTGTCACAAATCTGTGAGATGCTCAGCAGATTGTTCTCCAGTTCGGCGATGTAATTAACATTTTCAAACGACACTTTTCCATTCGTTAGAGTACCTTCCCCAATAATTCTCCCACCTTGGTTACCCGCGAATCCAACATAGCCTCCTTTGATTGCTCGAACATCGTATAACGCAGCTAGCATCCCTGTCATGTGCTGAGAAGCTCCACTGTCCATTATCCACTTTGACAGTATTGAGCTCAGGAGCTTCTGTACATATCAAAAGTGATTAGTTGAATACAGATACCCAAGCCTCCTTGGACTCGGGTAGCTGAACATGGAGTCTTTCGGATAATATTGGAAAATTTTTATCATTTTTCTCTAAACCATTTTCTGTTTTAACTTAAACCTTCTTGTTGGAATCAAGTTTTACAACATACTTCTTAACCTGAACAGTTGAAGAAGTTTGTTTCTTCTCACCAACAGAAACTTTAGAAACATACTTCTTTATCTGTGTGGTTGGAGAAGTTTGTTTCCTTTTTGTTTCACCAACAGAAACTTTGGAACATTCTTTTTAACTTGGTTAGTCGAAGAAGTTTGTTTTGGTTTTGTTTCAACAAATGTTTTACCCTGAGTTTTTGGCTTCCATGTTTGTTGGTTCAAACTTCCATTTGGTTTCTTTACTTTTTGCTTGATCTTAGATACTAATTCTTTCTTTTCATTCTGCTTTGAAGTCTCACCAGTTTCTTTAGATTTTAAAAACTTGTTTTACTGGTTGAGATTTGATTCTAGAACCATTTTCACTCTTTGAAATCTTTTTCTGAACAAACATTGGAGCTTTTCCTTTACTATCTGTTGGTTTCTACTTATTTTCGATAAATAACAGACTTTGGCATGATTTTGGTGCACTTTCTCGCGATGTGCCCAGCTTAATTGCACTTGAAACAAGTTTGGTTATCAGGAACTTGACACGAACCCTTAGTCTGTTTTTGTTTTGCCTCAAATAATTGCTCATTTTTTGTGAGGATTTCAGATTCTTGATCGACAGGTGAACTTGAACTTTTTACCAAGTTCGTTTTCTTCACATACTTCGATTTTTAAAATTCCTTTTCTGATTTTGCTTACGACCCCATTGCCCGTAATTACCATTGTTTTGATTTTTTATTCTGAAACTGTGAGTTTCCAGGCTTGTTGTAATAAGCTTTATCATTTTGGAAGTTCAAAAATCTTTTCGATCTTGACAAATTCTCAACTTCCGACACATCCACTTCCACGAGTTTGAAAACATTTCCTATCTTGTCTAAATTTACGTTTTGAATCGAAAAATCTTGATCTAAATACAACTTATCTGATCCACACATCTAGTACATCACCAGAGTAGGCTCTTCATTTAAGTTGTTTTTGGATTTGGGAATGTAGTTGTTCATGAAACATTCATCATGTTCAAAACATTCCTTTGAACTTTTAGTTTTCATGGAATCACTGTCACTTTCATTTTTCAAAACATTTTGTACCACATTTTTCACCACTTCAGACTCACGTTTTTCTTCATTTGAAGACTTTTCAAATGTGACATCAATGTTCTTCGGTAATTTGACAGCTACATTTTCCAACTTGATGTTTAAAGCTTTATCCACCCCCAATTTTTTCCTTGAAAAATCACCATTCACGGGTGGTGGAACGCGGTTATACCCAACCCCGCGTCCATTGCTGTAAACATCCTCACCGTCTTTGTTCTTCCCAATTGGTTTAGGAATGATATAATCAATAATAAAGCTAGCGGAATAATAACTTTTCAACTTCAAATTGATACGCTCATTTTCGATTTTAACCTCTTCAAGTTGAAGTTTTAGTTTTGCAATGTCATCTAGAAACGTATGAATTGATTTTTCTTTTTCTTCAAGAGTAGTTTGCAGTTTGTTATTTAAATCTCGACGTTGATAATCACGTTCTTCTGCTTCAGAAATCACTCTTTTTAACTCATCATACGCTTCTTTCATTTTTCGATATTCAAAAGTGAGCGTTTCACTTTTGAAAATTTTCAACTTCTGATTCACCCTTTCTCAAGTTATCTTCTAAAAGATCAATTTTATCTTTTGAACCCTTGATTAATTTGTCTTTCAAAACAAGTTCATCTTTCAGTGAATCAGTTTTCTTGCTTGTTTCTTTAAAAGTTTATTCACTTGAAAGAATTCATCATCTCTCTGGATCTCAAAGCTTTTTCTTTTTCAGTACAGACTTTGCATAGTTTCATGCAATTGCTACACTTTTCATCAATTGCCTTACCGTTTAGAACATTTTCATTTATACACCTGACCTGTTTCGATGACTCGGTAGACTTGGTTGAAGATTCTACCTCATTTTGTTTGGCCATCAACGAACTGTCCGCCATCTTCAGGTATTTAGCGGTCATTTCCTGCTTCACATCGATAATTTCCTTGGTATGTTTGGTAGGATTCAAATTTGCCTCTTTTTTAGCTTTTTCTCTCCTCATTGCTGCAATCACATCTTTATACTCTTCTTCAACTGTGGGAATTGTCTTGACCATTGCGTCAAAGTTGATTGTCTTAGGATCTGTTGCAACATTCCCCTTAGGATCTAAGTAGCACTGTCGTTCAGCATCCCATCTTTCTGAGTCTTGTGCTTCTTTGTAGATCATTTCTAATTCTCCCAGCTTCTTGCGAGCAATCTCCACTTCTCGATTCCATACATACTGAGCAACTAACACAACACCACCAACATGAGGAATATACTTATTCCAGTTAAACCCTTCATCCTCTTGTGTAACAACCAATGCCCTGGTTTTATCTTTCGAAGATGATCCTTCCTTAATCTGCGGACGGTTGATCTTGGGTGGTTGTTCCTTGTTGTGATGGTAAACAGCTTTCTTGTAATAATCTTCATGGAATGGGTTCACACTATCATTTCCATCTTGGTTTTGGCATTCGCGCTTGAAATACCCTTTTTGCTTACATTTAAAGAAAGTGACTTTTGATTTCACGAACCCCAACTTCATATTCGAACCTCCCACGCATTGTCTACCTGTGATTTCCATGAACCTCTACGCTCTCCTTATCACACTCACCATAAACCAACGTATGTCTATCAATTTCATCTCTTCCGGGTCTATTTGATCATAATCCTCTTTCGTCATGTTCGGGTTGCCAATCTTGCTCGCAACAAGACTTTCATAACTTTCGAGAATAGATGCTAGAAAGACCATTTGTTGTTTTGCCGATTCTGCACTCAGACTTTGTACATTGTTTAAGTTCACGGCGATATTGCACTGATTATGTTCTGGTTGGAATTGTTTTGACTTTGTTGTGTATTGGATGCAGACGATGATTGCGTGTTAGAATTCGAACCCGAGTATCCAAAAACACCGCTTGAAAATCCACCACTAGAAGTGCTTTTTGGAGATTCATTGGACTTATCAGCACTGAAAGTCGTTCCGATCGTCGGCGATTGATTATTCGGTGATAGAAGACTTCTACGAAAATACAAGTTAACATTCTGCTGATAGTTGGAGCTGTTTGTTTTGTTTTCTTTTCTAATCTCCAGCTCGTGACCCTCCAACTTCTCAATCAGCGTGTCTAAACTGACCGTACTCAAATTCAAACTGTTCTTCAAAATCAAGATATAATATTGCCAATCATCTTCGTTTGGCAACACATCAATCAGTTTTTCATTGATTTCTTCATCGCTCTTTGTAATACCAAACCTCTCTAATTCCACTTTCAGGTGACAAAACCACTCAATCATCTGATGTACAAAATCTCCCTTCATGCAGCTAAAATAATCAAATTCCTTTTTTAGTAAAGATTTATTGTTTTTGACTATTTCATCTCCACCAGTACAATTTTTCTTCAACGCTTCCCACAATCCTTTCGTCGTGTTATCATATCGAAGTAACGAAATGATATCATCCCTAACAGATTGATGGATGAGGGAAATTCCACTTTGTTCAGCAGAGAAAGTGTCATGGTCAGTTTTTCCTAATGCAATAAATGGTATTCTTTCACCTTGATGAGTTAATGGAAATATACACCCTACTTCTAATGTTTTCTAACTTTGGTAGGCATATGCTTTCAGCCAGTTTATTATGAATCTAGGAGACCACCTATTGTAATCTTCAATGTTCATGAGTTTTGGTGATTTTTGGTAGTTACCATATGCATTATCAACATTTAAAGTCTCGGAAATAACACTCGACACCTTCTTTTGAGTCGAAGTTGAAGCTGGTGTTGTCGAAGTGGTAAACGCATCGTAAAACTCGTAGTAAAACTCGTTTTCCATGATGATCAACACTGGAATATTCAAAGAATACCTGCAAAAGTCAAACCTTGGTCAAATCAAGATTGAAAAACAACAAACAAAGTCCGTTCGTATAAATCTGGAATATCGATTCGTGCAAATCTACCAAGATATGATTGCTCAAACTTTAAACTTGATTCGTGCGGATCAAGAACGTGGATCCGTGCGTTGGAAGCTTATAAGTCTAAGTATACGATGCATCCTGGTAGTGAAAAGATGTATCAAGATCCGAGGAAAAATTTTTGGTAGATAGGAATGAAATAGGATATAACTAGTTACGTTTCTAAATGTCTAACTTGTTCACAAGTTAATGCTGAATATCAGAAACCTTCAGGTTTACTTCAACAATAAGAGATACTAGTATAGAAATAAGAATAGATAACCAAATTACCTAAAACAAGAAAATGTAATGACCCAATCTACTTGATTGTGGATCGACTAACCAAGTCAGCTCATTCCCTGCCAATGACGGAACCCTTTAGTATAAAACGCTTAGTTAGGTTGTATGTGGACGAAATAGTCTCATTACATAGAATCCCGTTATCTACTATATCTGATCGAGATAGTCATTTCACTTCTCATTTCTGGGAAAGTTTTCTAAAAGCCATGGAAACTCAACTGAATCTAAGTACAACTTATTTTGAGCAGGATGAAAGAACAATATAAACATAGGAAGACATGCTAAGTACATGTGTGATAGATATTGGTGAAAGTAGGACGATCAGTTGCGACTCATAAGAATTCTCTTATAAACAAATAGTTATCATACCAGTATTAATGTTGCCCCATTTAGAGCACTTTATGGATAAAAGTGTCATCTAGTATGTTAAGCAGAAATAGGAGAACATCAACTATTAGGCCATGAGACTGGCAAACCGTTAGAATTTAAATCAGAAAAAGAATTATACTATAAGTCTCTCCATGAAAAAGGAGTAGTTCGATGTGGCAAGAATGGAAAGTTAAGTCAAAGGTTTGTTGAACCATTAGGAATCATTAAATAAATTGGATCAATAGCTTATCCGCTAAAGTTACCAGAAGAAATGGCTAGTGTACATGACATATTTCATGTATGTAACCTAAAGAAATGTTTTGCTGATGAATCTTTGATAGTACTTCTTCAAGACATAGAGGAAAATGAGAAACTGAAATTTGTTGAGAAACCTTTACAAATTGAAGATAGAATGATAAAGAATCTCAAACACAAGAGGATAATTCTGGTTAAAATAAAGTGGGATTTGAAAAGAGGTCCGGAATATACATGTGAGCTAGAGTCCAAAATGAAATGAAAGTATCCTTACTTATTTCAATGAATCTCGAGGACGAGATTTAAAATAAGGTGGGGAGGATGTAACAACCCTCAAAAAGGTCCCACAACAATTCGTAATCGAAGCACCATACGCGCACAACGAGAACCAGCACGAAAAATCAAAAGAAAAGTTTTTATTGATTCTCGTGGGCCGCGACAGACTCATAAGAGTCCTTCGTGGGGCGCAAGAGACATAAAATGCGCAAGAGACACGTGTAGGCCACGTGACACCCACGTGTCAAACCTACCCCATGAGTAATGCCACCTTTGCCCTAGCTAGACTCTCTCGTGGGCCGCAAGAGAGAAGCTTTGATGGAATGTGTGAAAACCGGGTGCTAAAGTGTATTATAACCAGTGTTTTATTGTCGTGAACTTGATTATACGTGCCGAATGATATCTACAAGCTTTTGTGATGTTACAGGTTAATCGGCATAATTCAGAGAAATTAAAGTGCTTAAAAGCAAAGAGGAAGAAGCTAGGATGTTTGTCGAGTGAAATCATAGCATACGGGAAGTGTTCGGGTCCGAAAAATAGCTTGAATATGCAAGAAATACGCAATATTAAAGTACAGGGACCTAAAATGTCATTAAGTGAAAGTTGAATTGAAGTTTGATAATGTATTAGGCAGATACGACGTAGGTTACAGTGTATAACCCATAACTTACGGTTTAGATGTGTGGAAAACAAAGAATGAACAGCAGCAGCTCTGGTCCGTAAGCCACACTCCAATTCGTAGCCTACCGTTGAAAAAGAAAAGAAGCATATACACGTGACATAGGAACAAGATTTTGGGCTGCTAGTTGGACTTCTTTGGGCGCAGACTTTGGAATGGGCCGATAACAAGAACATCATCATTGGGCTTAACTTAGCGGCACACATCAAGAAGAGCCGACATCATCAAGGGGATTGGGCGGCAATTATTAGAATAATAATCATCAACACACATGATATTTTAGAGACACAAGTATCACGTGAACAACACAATTAAGATATCATCATCACATCTTTGGAGGGGATCCACGTGACATTGGGGTTGAGCAAAAGAAAGTCAAAATACATGATTATATGGGCAGACCTCATTGGACTATTAAAAGAACACACGTGAAGCTTGAGGGGTGCACATGATATTATGGTGAAAAGATTAAAAGGGTTAAAACCCTAATACAAAAGGCACACGTGACAACTCGACTTTTACACAGCCTTTGGGAGATAGTGGACTCCATTATTTTGATGAATGGAAAACATAATTTGATTATCACATCAAAAGAGATTGGGCCGGATAACGTTACATTCTCCGCTTCTACCCCAACTCGCCGGTGGCTCGACGGAGGATAGAGACTAGGGATAGTGTGCTAGGACGCCATCCTTCCGGCTTGACCTTTCACCCTATCTTTATTTTTTTCTTCCATTCGCCATCCGGGTTGGGTCTCTCTTTGTCGGTTTTGCTTCTCCTTGGTTCTTCTTTGTGAGATTATCCGGTTCTTGATTGCTTAGTCGGTCTGTCACCGATCGCGGCTATTTTTATAGTTCAGCTAGATCGGTACGAATCTGATTAAGCTTTTAAAGACCCGTGATATGGAGGGTTCTATAGTTAAGTTTTTTATGTCTAATCTCCCTGATGGTTGTACCCCTTGGGAGCTGGGGATTTTTCTGAAGCCATTCGGTGATGTTTCGGGCACTTATTTCGCTAAGAAAAGGGACAAGAATGGTAATAGGTTTAGATTTGCCAGTTTCAAAGATGTGAGGGATAGATAGAGGTTAGCCAAGAACCTCAAACGGTTGAAGATGGGTGGAAATAAGCTGAAGGTCAATGTAGCGAGATTTGCGATCGAGAACTCGAGTTTTTCTGTTCAGCCAGGGCCAAAGGGAAATGTGCCAGAACGAGTTAACTTAGTGCATGCTCAGGTAGAAAAGGATAAGAGGTTTGCTTTTAGGGACGACCGGTCTTACAGTGGTGTACTGGGCAAGGAGAAGAATGCAGGGAATCAGTTCGAGTCTGGCAGCCCAATGGAGAAAATGACGGTGGTGCCGGATAGGACGTCGGCGTTTGAAGGGTTGATTGGAAGGGCGGTTGTGGGGAGGATGGTTGACCTAGAAACTTTGGTTGATTTTGACCGGCTTCTTAGGATTGTCGGGACACAATACTCCAAGCTTCATTACTTGGGCGGGTTGTTTGATGTTCAGGTTTAGTTTGTGAACAGGTTAAACATTTAGAAACATAAGCTGCTATATCTTTCTTCATTCCAATCCACCAAAAATTCTTCCTTAAATCCAGACACATCTTATCACTTCAAGGATTCATTGTATATTTAGACTTATGGGCTTCCTCTAATATACGGTGGCGTAGGTTTCCTAATTTAGGTATCCACATCCTTTTCTTATGAAATCTCCAAATTCCATCTGTTCCTTGTTCTAATTCCTTAATCATTCTTTTCAATTTTTCAGTATCATCCTTGATTACTGATTCTTGTACTTTTCTAATCTGTTCATTTAAATCTGTGACAACTCGTATTTCGAACCCGTCTTTGTAACGTATGTGAACGTTTTATAATTTACATGAACTTTGAATTATTGATTGATATTATGTGGAACGTGTATTGCATGCTTGTATGTATATATCTATGTAAACGGCCCGAACGCACAACATAAACCCAAGTCGCACAAGCCCTTTTGGGCCGTAAAGCTTATAACCGGACTTAAGGCAGCCCATGTTTAGGTCGGCCCATTCCCCTACTCGTATACACTTGAGAGGTGTTTACTATCTCACTTTTTATCAAACACTCTACACTCACAAAACCCTAGCATCTCTTCCTTCTCTCTAGAACTCGACGGCAACATCACCTCTCTTTCTCGAAGCTTGTGATTCGGATCACTCTCACCCATCCTAGTCGGTTAGTGTTTTGTATATGCTTTCGTGTTAAACGATGTTATGATTACATGCTTGGATTAAACCGATGGGTGTTGCATGATAATAAACTAGGGCCGATTCGATTATGTTGCTATGCTTGGTCCTCGGATTGATTGTTATAATGATTGTAGATTGGATGTTTGTTAATCGTCTGATGTGTGTGTGTTTATATACGGATGATGTGCAAATCGTTGAGTTAATATGCATGCTAGTAATCAAGATTATGAACCGTGATAATATGTGTAAGTGTTATGAGGATCGTTCATGATTTGGTTATGATTAGGGTTCGTATGGATCGGTTGATGATTTGCTTTGTTTGATCGATGGTAGGCTAATCGGATAAATGGAAATTTGTTAATTGATAAAAATAGATAAGGAAACTATTAACTGATTGTAACCGATGGCATGATAATTGGAAGTTTTTTACGAATCACACAAGGTGCCTAAATCGCATAAGGGAGCCATTCGTACAAGGCTCCTGATCGCACAAGATCGGACCATATCCGATCGCACAAGTTGATCACTACGCACAAGACACACCTAGTCGCACAAGGTGTATTGATCGCACAAGATCCCCTGATCGCACAAGGTTAGCGGATTAGCTTAACTGTTGGGCCGGGGGACATGTTGGGTTGGGCTGGTCAGTCGCACAACCCAGATGAATCGCACACGTTGAGTTGTTACGCTGTTTGGGCCGAACAAGCCCAAAGGCCAATCGCACAACCTAGTCAGTCGCACAAGGCTTTTATATGGGCCGAGTATGTTATGTTTTGGACTTCTCTTCTGTTGGGCTTAAGTATAGTTGGGCCGGGACTATGCGGATCGCACAACATGTTGGGGATCGCACAACATGTTGGGCCGATTACTATTGGGCTATTTTACTCGCATATGTTGGATACATTGTTTGACTGTTATGTGTTTACCATGATATTCACATGTTTGTAACGTGTTAACTTATGTGATACGTACGTGCATCATTTGTGTCAAAACCTGATTTGTGTGGTAACCCTGTTAGGACGTGGTTGACCACTGTTAGTTCAAGAACCCTCTCTCTTTGTGTATCTGCCGAGCAATCCAAGGTGAGTTCACACAGCCAAGGCATGGGATTCTCGGGTTGGGAATTGGGTTGGAATGTTTGATATGGAATGATTACTCGTACTTACGCAATCACTAGACTATAGACCATCGTCCTCAGGATAGTCAGGACACTTACATAAAACCTACGTAAACTAGTATCTACCATTGTCTCCCGGGTTGGGAGGACACTTACGTAAATCCGGCGTAACCTAACACCCAGTACTGTCTTCCGGGTCGGAAGGACACTTACGTAAATCCTACGTAAACCCCACGCGTACCACTGTCCTCGGGGAAGGGCACTCACGTAAATCCTGCGTGACCTAGTACGTATTCCTGTTCTCGGTTTAAGAAGAACACATGGTTGGAAATAGTCTAGTAAGTACCATAATGAGAAACCCCCATTGTTAAGGATAAATGTGAGAATCCCTCACCAATAATATATACTTGTATGGGAAGCCCCCACTAGATGAACATACGCATTATTAATACGAACTTACTTTCTGTGAACTCGCTCAACTAGTTGTTGATTATCTGCTGCATGCCTTGCAGGACCTTAGGTACATTTTGGGAGCTTGCACAGGGAGGAGCAGGTCGTTGTGGGCATATGGATCGTGATTACTTATGTCATTACATACATTAATACTTATGATTGGGTTTTTACATTAATGCTTCCGCTATACTTAACTATGTTGGTTTGATAAACACCTATCGTATTGTTGGATAATTATTACTATTTATTGTATGTTCAATATGATTGGTGGCTTGATCCTGGTCATGTCACGCTCCCAAGCGGTAGTACTCCGTGGGTGGATTTTGGGGGTGTGACAGATTGGTATCAGAGCCATTGGTTATAGAGAACTTGGTTTTAATCATGGGAAAACATTTTTATTAAAACCAGACTATAACCAGAACAGTGCTCTCAACGATCCACAACGACGCTTCGCTCCACGTGCAAGACTCGACATCTTAGGTAATAAGGTTTATGTTTATTGCCTGTTTGCTAGAACTGCTTAGAACTTTGCTCACATTACGCTTAGATACACATGACTCTATTACATGAGAATACCTACGTGCTTACGCTTTTCTGTCATCGCCCTACTCGCGAACCACTCTCACTTACGTTACTTTTACTATGAAGATCATGTCTGGACGAATTTACATGACTCAAGCCCAGCTAGAGGCTCTCGTTCAAGCTCAAGTTGCTGCGGCACTTGCAGCTGCTCAAGCAGGTAGTATATCCTGTAGTCATAACTTACACTAGGGTCTTTAGATCCTACACTCCTAAACTAGCCCTTGTATTTAAACTTTGCCCTATTCGTACACAATAGGACAACCAGCGCAGCAGCAAGTTTGCACCTTTAAGAACTTCATGGACTGTCGTCCAAGTACTTTCAGCGGCACAGAGGGGGCAGTGGGACTCCTCCACTGGTTTGAGAAGCTCGAGTCTGTATTCGAGATGTGCGAATGCCCTGAGGCTCGCAGGGTGAAATACGCCACTGGCACGCTAGAAGGAATAGCGCTAACTTGGTGGAACGCCCAAGTTCAGATCTTAGGGTTGGCAGCTGCTAACGCCACCCCATGGAACGATTTCAAGGAACTCATTAAGCGAGAATACTGCACACGTGACGACATTCACAAGCTGGAAAATGAGTTTTATCACCTGAAGATGACGGGATCAGAGATAGAAGCATACACGAAGTGATCGAACGAACTGGCTATTTTGTGTCCTACCATGGTAGACCCTCCGATCAAGCGCATCGAGTTGTACCTCAAGGGTCTAGCCTCAGAAATTCAGAGCCATGTTACATCGGCTAACCTCGACAACATTCAGGATATCCAGCGTCTTGCTCATTGCCTCACGGATCAGGCGGTGGAACAGAACAAGTTGCCCAAATGCATCAGTGCTACCACTTCAGCCGCTACTCCCACTACACCCAGTGACAATAAAAGAAAGTGGGATGGGGATTCTAGCAAGGGTTCAGCAACAGTTCAATCCCAAGCTCAGCAGCAGAAGACTGATCACTACCAGAGTCCTGGTCAGCAATCCTCTGGTGGTCATAGACAGAGAAGGTATCAAGGGTTTCACCCTAAGTGTCACAACTGCAACAGGCATCACAGCGGCCAGTGCAACAAGGGTCGTTGTCAAAGATGTCTCAAGATGGGTCACGAGGCCAAAGACTGCAGGAGCCCACGACCTGCAAATCAGAACCAGCAACCGCAACAACCAGCTCCACAGAACCCACAGCAGCAGCAGCCACAGCGTGGAAACCGGGGATGTTTCCAGTGTGGGGCTGAAGGTCATTTCAAACGCGACTGTCCTCAACTGAACCAGAACCAGAATCGCAACAACAATAACCAGGGCAACGGGAACAACAACAACGGGGGAAACAACAACAACAATGGCAATGAGGCAAGGGGTCGAGCTTTCGTGTTAGGACAAGGAGATGCAATTAACGATCCCAATGTGGTTATGGGTAAGTTTCTCCTCGACGATATTTATGTTACTGTTTTATTTGATTCGGGTGCGGATACAAGTTATATTTCTGTGAAAGCTAGTAAATTGTTAAAACGTACATCAACACCCCTAAACACCAAACACGTCGTAGAACTAGCAAATGGTAAGAGTTTAGAAGCCACGCAAATAGTCAGGGGTTGTAGTATTGTCTTAGCCGGTCAAGTTTTCTCCATCGACCTTATTCCCATAGCCTTGGGAAGTTTCGATATCGTTATTGGGATGGATTGGTTGTCCCAACATCAGGCAGAGATTTTATGCAGTGAGAAGATCATTCGTATTCCCCATTCTGGTCAAGAACCTCTCGAAGTTCAGGGCGACAAGAGTGGTGCTGTGGTTGGCATCATCTCTTTCTTGAAGGCTCAGAAATGCTTACGAAAGGGGCACACTACCATTCTGGCACTCGTTACAGACGCATCAGCAAAGGAAAAAAAATTGGAGGATATTCCAATCGTTCGCGACTACCCTCAGGTGTTCCCTGAAGACTTACCTGGCTTACCGCCTCACCGTCAGGTTGAATTTCAAATCGAGCTCGCTCCAGGAGCAACACCCATAGCTCGCGCACCATATCGTCTAGCTCCATCAGAATTGGAGGAATTGTCAAAGCAGCTACAAGAGCTCTTGCAAAAGGGCTTCATTCGTCCAAGCTCTTCGCCTTGGGGAGCTCCAGTACTATTTGTGAAAAAGAAGGACGGTACCTTCAGGATGTGCATAGACTACCGAGAACTGAACAAGGTGACGGTGAAGAACCGTTATCCTCTTCCACGCATAGACGACTTATTCGACCAATTGCAAGGGTCGTGTTACTATTCGAAGATAGACTTGAGGTCTGGTTATCATCAGCTGAGAGTCCGAGAGGAGAACGTCTCTAAGACAGCATTCAGAACTCGTTATGGCCACTACGAGTTTCTTGTCATGCTGTTCGGGCTTACGAACGCGCCTGCCGTATTTATGGACCTTATGAACAGGGTGTGCAAACCCTATCTTGACAAGTTTGTCATTGTTTTCATCGACGACATTCTAATCTACTCCAGGAGTCAGGAGGAACACGAGCAGCATCTACGCCTTATTTTGGAACTCTTACGGAAGGAACAGCTATACGCTAAGCTTTCGAAATGCGACTTTTGGCTTCGTGAAGTCCACTTTCTAGGCCACGTAGTGAACAAGGATGGGATCCATGTCGATCCATCCAAGGTAGATTCGATCAGAAACTGGCCTGCACCACGTACTCCAACGGAAATACGCCAATTCTTGGGTTTGGCGGGTTACTACAGACGGGTTATTAAAGACTTTTCAAAGATTGCTCAGCCGCTTACGCTATTGACACAGAAGGGTGTCACCTACCGTTGGGGAGACCCCCAGGAAACTGCTTTTCAGCACCTAAAGGATAGACTTTGCAGTGCACCTATCCTCTCCTTGCCAGAGGGCACAGATGACTTCGTGGTTTATTGTGATGCATCCATTCGGGGACTTGGATGTGTGTTAATGCAGCGCGACAAGGTTATTGCTTACGCTTCACGTCAGCTCAAGATTCACGAACGGAACTACACGACGCACGACTTAGAGCTGGGAGCTGTTGTTTTCGCGCTTAAGATATGGCGACACTACCTGTACGGTACCAGGTGCACGATTTACACCGATCACAGGAGTCTCGAGCATATCCTTAAGCAGAAGGATTTGAACATGCGTCAACGAAGATGGGTTGAACTACTTAACGACTACGAATGCGCTATCAAGTACCATCCAGGCAAAGCCAACGTTGTGGCTGATGCCCTCAGTCGGAAAGACACTTTACCTCGGCGCGTGCGAGCGCTACAGCTTACGATTCAGTCTAACCTTCCTGCACAGATACGAAATGCTCAGGTAGAAGCATTGAAACCCGAAAATGTCAAAGCTGAAGCCTTACGCGGCTCAAGGCAACGATTAGAACAGAAGGCAGATGGCGCCTACTATGTAACGGGGCATATTTGGGTCCCACTTTATGGCGGTCTACGCGAACTTGTGATGGACGAAGCACACAAGTCGCTACTCGGTACACCCAGTGTCGGATAAAATGTACCACGACATCAGAACTACTTATTGGTGGCCTAGCATGAAGGCCTACATTGCCACCTATGTCGGCAAGTGCTTGACCTGTGCGAGGGTCAAGGTTGAATATCAGAAACCAGCGGGCCTACTTCAGCAGCCTAAGATACCTCAATGGAAATGGGAAGAAATTTCCATGGATTTCGTTACGGGCTTACCCAGATCCCAGCGTGGGAATGATACCATATGGGTGATCGTGGATCGACTCACCAAGTCTGCACACTTCCTAGCTATAAAGGAAACGGATAAGTTCTCCACTCTCGCAGACGTCTATCTTAAGGAAGTTGTTTCGAGGCACGGGGTGCCCACATCCATCATTTCGGATCGCGATGCACGATTCACATCAGAACTATGACAAGCGATGCACAAATCTTTCGGCTCACGATTAGACATGAGCACAGCATATCATCCTCAGCCGGATGGGCAGTCTGAGCGTACGATTCAAACTCTTGAAGACATGCTTCGGGCATGTGTTATTGATTTCGGCAACGGCTGGGAAAAGCACCTCCCTTTGGTGGAGTTCTCATACAATAACAGTTATCACACCAACATACAAGCCGCTCCATTCGAGGCATTGTACGGGCGTAAATGCCGGTCACCTCTCTGTTGGGCAGAGGTGGGGGATAGTCAGATTACGGGTCCAGAGTTTGTAGTGGACGCCACGGAAAAGATTGCACAGATACGACACCGCATGGCGGCAGCATGCGACCGTCAGAAAGTCTACGCGGATAAGCGTAGAAAGCCTTTGGAATTTCAGGTCGGGGACCGGGTTTTACTTAAAGTCTCACCCTGGAAGGGTGTGGTTCGTTTTGGCAAACGGGGCAAACTAAATCCGCGGTACGTCGGACCATTCGAGATCATTGAGAAAATCGGCAAAGTAGCCTACAAGTTGAACCTACCAGCTGAACTCGGGGCAGTTCACAATGTCTTTCATGTGTCGAATCTGAAGAAGTGCCTATCAGATGAAACCCTCATCATTCCTTTTAAGGAACTCACTATCGACGAGCGGTTGCAGTTCGTCGAGGAACCAGTTGAAATCACGGACCGGGATGTGAAGGTCCTCAAAAACAAGAGAATCCCTCTTGTTCGAGTACGTTGGAACTCCAAACGTGGCCCAGAGTACACCTGGGAACGCGAAGACAGGATGACAGAAAAGTACCCCCAGTTATTCGGAACCAATGCAACCACTACTGAGGCTGAAGCTACTACTTCGGAATTTCGGGACGAAATTCCAGATCAACGGGGGGGGGGGGGGTGTGACACCCCAGGAAAATCAGTGAACGATACAACTTACCTAGCTTCCTCAGTGAGTGCATACCAAATTTCGGGACGAAATTTCTTTTTAGTTGGGGATAATGTGACAACTCGTATTTCGAACCCGTCTTTGTAACGTATGTGAACGTTTTATAATTTACATGAACTTTGAATTATTGATTGATATTATGTGGAACGTGTATTGCATGCTTGTATGTATATATCTATGTAAACGGCCCGAACGCACAACATAAACCCAAGTCGCACAAGCCCTTTTGGGCCGTAAAGCTTATAACCGGACTTAAGGCAGCCCATGTTTAGGTCGGCCCATTCCCCTACTCGTATACACTTGAGAGGTGTTTACTATCTCACTTTTTATCAAACACTCTACACTCACAAAACCCTAGCATCTCTTCCTTCTCTCTAGAACTCGACGGCAACAACACCTCTCTTTCTCGAAGCTTGTGATTCGGATCACTCTCACCCATCCTAGTTGGTTAGTGTTTTGTATATGCTTTCGTGTTAAATGATGTTATGATTACATGCTTGGATTAAACCGATGGGTGTTGCATGATAATAAACTAGGGCCGATTCGATTATGTTGCTATGCTTGGTCCTCGGATTGATTGTTATAATGATTGTAGATTGGATGTTTGTTAATCGTCTGATGTGTGTGTGTTTATATACGGATGATGTGCAAATCGTTGAGTTAATATGCATGCTAGTAATCAAGATTATGAACCGTGATAATATGTGTAAGTGTTATGAGGATCGTTCATGATTTGGTTATGATTAGGGTTCGTATGGATCGGTTGATGATTTGCTTTGTTTGATCGATGGTAGGCTAATCGGATAAATGGAAATTTGTTAATTGATAAAAATAGATAAGGAAACTATTAACTGATTGTAACCGATGGCATGATAATTGGAAGTTTGTTACGAATCACACAAGGTGCCTAAATCGCACAAGGGAGCCATTCGTACAAGGCTCCTGATCGCACAAGATCGGACCATATCCGATCGCACAAGTTGATCACTACGCACAAGACACACCTAGTCGCACAAGGTGTATTGATCGCACAAGATCCCCTGATCGCACAAGGTTAGCGGATTAGCTTAACTGTTGGGCCGGGGGACATGTTGGGTTGGGCTGGTCAGTCGCACAACCCAGATGAATCGCACACGTTGAGCTGTTACGCTGTTTGGGCCGAACAAGCCCAAAGGCCAATCGCACAACCTAGTCAGTCGCACAAGGCTTTTATATGGGCCGAGTATGTTATGTTTTGGACTTCTCTTCTGTTGGGCTTAAGTATAGTTGGGCCGGGACTATGCGGATCGCACAACATGTTGGGGATCACACAACATGTTGGGCCTATTACTATTGGGCTATTTTACTCGCATATGTTGGATACATTGTTTGACTTTTATGTGTTTACCATGATATTCACATGTTTGTAACGTGTTAACTTATGTGATACGTACGTGCATCATTTTTGTCAAAACCTGATTTGTGTGGTAACCCTGTTAGGACGTGGTTGACCACTGTTAGTTCAAGAACCCTCTCTCTTTGTGTATCTGCCGAGCAATCCAAGGTGAGTTCACACAGCCAAGGCATGGGATTCCCGGGTTGGGAATTGGGTTGGAATGTTTGATATGGAATGATTATTCGTACTTACGCAATCACTAGACTATAGACCATCGTCCTCAGGATAGTCAGGACACTTACGTAAAACCTACGTAAACTAGTATCTACCATTGTCTCCCGGGTCGGGAGGACACTTACGTAAATCGTGCGTAACCTAACACCCACTACTGTCTTCCGGGTCGGAAGGACACTTACGTAAATCCTACGTAAACCCCACGCGTACCACTGTCCTCGGGGAAGGGCACTCACGTAAATCCTGCGTGACCTAGTACGTATTCCTGTTCTCGGTTTAAGAAGAACACATGGTTGCAAATAGTCTAGTAAGTACCATAATGGGAAACCCCCATTGTTAAGGATAAATGTGAGAATCCCTCACCAATAATATATACTTGTATGGGAAGCCCCCACTAGATGAACATACGCATTATTAATACGAACTTACTTTCTGTGAACTCGCTCAACTAGTTGTTGATTATCTGCTGCATGCCTTGCAGGACCTTAGGTACATTCTGGGAGCTTGCACAGGGAGGAGCAGGTCGTTGTGGGCATATGGATCATGATTACTTATGTCATTACATACATTAATACTTATGATTGGGTTTTTACATTAATGCTTCCGCTATACTTAACTATGTTGGTTTGATAAACACCTATCGTATTGTTGGATAATTATTACTATTTATTACATGTTCAATATGATTGGTGGCTTGATCCTGGTCATGTCACGCTCCCAAGCGGTAGTACTCCGTGGGAGGATTTTGGGGGTGTGACAAAATCTACTTGTAGATTTAATTTAAGAGAACGTACTCTTTTTGGCTTTTCATGATACTTTCGACTTAAAGCATCAGCTACTACATTAGCTTTTCCGGCATGATACTGGATATTACAATCATAATCACTAAGTATTTCCATCCAGCGTCTTTGTCTCATATTCAACTCCTTTTCCCCGAAAACATACCTTAAACTCTTATGATCTGTGAAAATGGTAAACTTACTACCGTAAAGGTAATGTCTCCAAATTTTAAAGGCAAAAATTATGGCTCCTAATTCCAAATCATGGGTTGAATAATTTTCTTCATGATTCTTAAGCTGTCTAGATGCATAGGCTATAACCTTTTGATGCTGCATCAACACACATCCATAACCTAACTTAGAAACGTCATAATAGAGTACAAAGTCTTCAGTTCCTTCTGGTAATGCAAGTATGGGTGCGTTGGTTAATTTTTTCTTAAGAATTCTAAAAGCTTCTTCTTGTTTTGGTCCCCATTCAAACTTAACAGATTTACAGGTTAACTTAGTTAAGGGAATGGCTATTCTAGAAAAATCTCGGATAAATCTCCTATAATAACCGGTCAATCCTAAGAAACTTATAACCTCGGTTGGTGACTCAGGGGTTTTCCATTTGGTAATTGCCTCAATCTTTGTGGGATCCACATGAATTTCTTCATGATTGACTAAATCTCCAAGAAACTGCACTTCCTCTAACCAAAACTCGCACTTCAAAAACATTGCATAAAGCTTTTCTTTTCTCAAGAAACTTAGAAGTGCATGCAGATGCGTTGCATGTTCCTCTTTACTCTTAGAGTAAATGAGAATATCATCTATAAAGACAATTACGAATTTATCCAAATATGGCTTACATATTCGGTTCATCATGTCCATAAATGCGGTTGGGGCATTGGTTAGACCATATGGCATGACAGTAAATTCATAATGGCCATATATTGTTCTGAAAGTGGTCTTAGGAATGACCTCTTCCTGTACCTTTAATTGATGATATCCTGAGCGTAGATCGATCTTAGAGAAAAATCGAGCTCCTTCCAATTGATCAAATAAATCATCGATTCTCGCTAATGGATTCCAATTTGTAATCGTGACCTTGTTCAATTCACGGTAATCAATGCACATACGCATCAATCCGTCTTTCTTCTTAACGAATAAGATTGGCGCTCCCCACGGCGATGAACTTGGCTGTATGAATCCTTTCTCCAACAATTCGTCTAACTGCTTCTTCAGTTCCTGCATTTCTGCGGGTGCCAAACGATAAGGTGCTTTGGCAATTGGTGCTGTTCCTGGTAGCAGATGAATTCTAAATTCAACTTCCCTGTCCGGAGGTAGTCCTGGTAATTCTTCTGGAAACACATCCGGAAACTGAGATACTACTGGAATATCTTTCGGTTCTTTTCCTTTAGTGTTAATGATTATGGAAATAAAATACACTAATGATCCTTTTCTTACATAACTGGTTGTTTCATCACAGAGATGAATTTTGTGGATCTAGACGGCTTATCTCCTCTTGGTGAATTTACTTGGATTGACTTTTGATCACATAGAATACTGGCTTTATTGGCTATTAACCAGTCCATTCCTAATACAACATCAAATCCTGCCAGATTCATTGGATATAGGTTTGCAATAAACTTATGATTTAAAAATTCTATTCTTGCTCCCTGCAAGATTTCAGAAATCTTAATGGTTCCCCCATTTGCTGTCTCTACTAGACATTCTTGTGTGAGTTTAGTTAATGGTTGATTTTGAAGTTTGCAAATGAAGTATTATATAAAACTTTGGTTCGCACTAGAATCAAATAATACTTTAGCAAAAACATCATTGACTAAAAACGTACAGGCTATCACGTCCGGGATCATCTTAACTTCTTCTGCGGTGAGAACAAATACTCTAGCATTTTTAGTAGTCTTGTTGTTCCTGGCTGGAGCTAGTTTCGGATAGTTCGGCTTGATGTGACCCTTATCTCACAGTTGAAGCACACTCCATTACTAGGTTTCTTCCTATAATCTTCTTCCTTGTGTCTCGGTATCTTGCAGAAATTACAGTAGGTGGAGCATCTTCCTGAATGCTTCTTCTTGCAGGCCTTACAATAAGGTGCAGAGGTAGAACCTACATTTTTCCCACGGTTGGAATTTCCAAAAGGAAATTCTTGGGTAAGCCTTTGAGCTAGGTTCCTCCTCTTGTCCTCTTTTCGTGTACGCACTAATTCATCAGTCAAGGGGTTTGCTAGTTCTACAGCTTCTTCTATAGTTTGAGGTTTATCTGCCTTGACTGCAAGCCTAATTTCACGGATTAATCCCCATATGTAACGGGAGATTAATACTGGTTCTGGTGATGCAAGGGTTGACACTATTCTAGCATATTCAAAGAATGTAGTAGTGTAGCCCTTACTATCCACTCCAGTCATTCCGAGGTTTAAGAACTTATTTGATATCTGTTCATTTTCATTGGGAGGGCAGAATTTCCTTTCCACCATGTTCTTAAATTCTCCCCATTCCATATTATAAACCTTGTCACTTCCCCTGGATTGGAGGATAGTGTTCCACCATTCTAAAGCTGAGTTCTTAAACAGATTGGAGGCAAACATTATCTTATCCTCTTCCGCGCACTTGCTTATTTTTAAGACTGCCTTAGTCTTTTCTATCCAGCGTAGAGCTGCAACGGCCCCTTCATTGCCCGAGAATTCCGTTGGTTTACAAGACAAGAATTCTTTATAAGAACAACCATAAGACATCGTTCTTCTTCTTTTGGGAATGGGCACTTGAAGAATGGGTCCATTGTTTACACTGTGTTCTGGTTCAGTAGGTCGTTTACTGCCATGATTACTTGTATTATTATCCGCTTTCTTAACCGTTTTGATAATATATGGCATTGCATCTATAATCCCTTGTGCCACTATGTGTTGGATGGCACTTTTATCCACTTGGTTTCCATTATTATTGTTATTCTGGTTATCGTTATTCTGGTTTTCCTGGTTCACTTCGTTGTCCATCTAGATTTTAAACATTTACCACGTATTAATATCACAAGATAATAATTAATGTAAGCAATCCCACAACAAGCATATTGATCAAAATCGTCGAACATTGCGACTTTTACTCTATTTTATATTATGCATCTATATATATTACAAATACAACTAGAATTGAAATTACAATACTAGTATACATCCGTAGCTGTTATATATATATATATATATATATATAGTGAGAAGATCATGCGAGAACCACCTGTTATTGTGAGAACCGTGAGAACCAATGTGAACACACCAAAAATGCCTAAAAATAGCTAAAAATAGCTAAAAATCACACAAAAAAATTGGCTTCTAAAAGTAGCGATTTTAACATAAAAATATTAAAAAATTCAAAAAAAAATTTTTTGATTTTTTTTTAGATTTTTTTAGGTTTTTTGGGGGTTTAGTTTTTAGCATTTTAGCTTGAGGGGTGGGGGGTGGGGATTTAGGTTTTTGGGGGGTGGGGGAGGGGGGTTTAGGTTTTTTTTTTTGGGGGGGGGGTTAGGTTTTTTTTGGGGGGGGGGGGGTGGGGGTTAGGTTTTTTTAGGTTTTTTTAGCTATTTTAGGTTGTGTTCACATTGGTTCTCAAGGTTTTCACAATAAGGGTGGTTCTCGCATGAGCCCCTCCCCATATATATATATATATATATATATATATATATATATATATATAGGGGATCGCTAAAATGAAAACCGCCTCTAGTTGTAACAACCATGAGAACTACACCGTACGGGGCGAGTTGGGCAAAAAAAAAAAATTCATAAACGTAGATTCGTGTATTATAAACACATTTGTAAAAAAAATTCAAAAATAAAATGTCGTGTGTGTAGTTTTGACTACCACAAGTTTGTGTTTACGGGTACCGTAAATTTTATTTAAAATTTACGGTACCCGTAAACCCAAACTTGTGATGCTCATACCTACACACACGACATTTTTTTGGAGTTTTTTTTTTTACAAATGTGTTTATAATACACACATCTACGTTTATGAAAAAAAATTTTGGTCCAACTCGCCCCGGATCAAAAAGTTCTCATGGTTCTTACAACTGGAGGTGGTTTTCCATTTAGCGGTCATATATATATATATATATATATATATATATATATATATATATATATATATATATATATATATATATATATATATATATATATATATATATATATATATATATATATATATATATATATATATATATATATATTAACAGTTTTTCAAACATACACGCATATTATATATTTTTATTTTATAATTATTATTATCATTACTTATACTTGTATGGGTTCATCTAGAACTCCATATCACGCTCGTCATACTTCCAGGCGAGCCTTTCACCTATTTGCCTCATCCTCTCACTTCCTTCTTAAATCTCCTCACCAAAGGTTCGGAGTTCTGGCACATTTTCAGTGCTCATGGGTGGTGCAGGTGTATTGGGTTTGGGAATTGGGGCATGGGTTCTTCGTAGGGTAAGGATTTTCTAGAATCTCCCTGATGTATTTGTCGTTATCATAATAGGGGTCTAGAGGGTCCAGGTCTGGGTAAGCTGCTAGGTTTGGCATAGGTTCGTCTGGTATTGGGTAGCATTGCTGGTAATCCCTATGGTCGTCAAACCACGGGTCGTAGTCTGGGTCTGAGGGATGGGGTGCTGGTACTTTTGGTATTTCGGCTGGGTCAAAAGTAGGTATTGGGATTTGGCTTTCTGGGTTGGCTTCAATTTCCATTGGTTGTGTGGGAAACAGTGGTAACGGCTGGGGTGCTATGAGTTGCTCTAGATTCGGGTCTGCGGCGTAGTTGCCAAAATATGAAAATTTGCTAGACACCTATTGAGCATATCCTGAGTGTGAGCATCCGTTTCTCTCTTAGTGGCTGCTAAAGCTCACTGTTGCTGTAACTTTTTCATCCTCTTCCTACGTTCATGAGCTCCTCTGCTGAACCATCCTCTCTTCTTAGGAGGGAATGGCTCCTTAGACTGTGCCTTGAAGACGAAAATCCCGTCTTCATTATCAGCCGAATACCCCGAGAGGGTAGGCTGTGAAGAGGTGCCTTCGTCCCTAGGTGAGCTGGACAACTGACGGTAAGCGTTTGAAGGTCCTTGGTCGCTCATACTGTAAATAAACAAATAGTCAAATATCACACAACAATAATGTATAGATATGCACGAAATCCCGTAGATTATTTCCTAACATATTGAATAAATTTTGGTGCCAGCAGAAGACTTCTGTGGCTGAATCAGTGGCTTAGCACTGATACCACATTCTGTCGCAACCCCCGTCCCCTAATTACCAGGGAACGGGCGGCCGTGGCCAGTTTCAGTGGTATCGGTGTTTATCAATTTTGGCAGCGGAATTTACATCAGGACCGTAGTTAGGAAATATTTTATCAGACTAAAATACCACACTTTTATAATATTAAATACATGGGATAATCCCAAGTTTCCAGTACACACATTTTCATAGGGATAAACCCTATTTTATTTAAATAAAGGCAAATTGTAAAATAATTATCTCATCTTTCTGAAATTGGCCGATAATAATCCCAAGTTAGTTATTAGCCAATAATAATCCGACCTTGTCCGATTTTTTTGTAAAATAGTCTGCCGTTAAAATAAGCTTAACGGAATTAAGTGTTTTTCCAAATTACAAACCGATGTTTTTGGGCTTTTGATCAGAACGAGGATACGAGTCGATTGATGTAAAACTTACCTCGAAATTGTATTCGAAATGGCTTGAATTTTGTTAATTGGAAGTTAAACACCTGAATTGAAGCACCGTTTTCGTGGGTTGGAGGCAATATTTTGAGGAAGTTTTACATCAATCGACTCGTATCCTCCATCTAATCAAAAGCCCTAAAACATCGGTTTGTAATTCCGAAAAGCACTTAACTCCGTTAAGCTTATTTTAACGGCAGACTATTTTACAAAAAAATTGGACACGGTTGGATTATTATTGGCTAATAACTGACTAGGGATTATTATCGGCCAATTTCAGAAAGATGGGATTATTATTTTCCGATTTGCCTTATATAAAAACATCTCTTTATTTAGGTAACTTTTATAGCCACTTTTCTAAGCCTTCAGTGCTGTCCAGCTGGCTTCTATTTGGCTTTCACATTTTGTTACCTGAAACGCGTTAAAAAACATTTGGTCAGTGGAAAAAACTGGTGAGTGAATCCAAGTTTAATCAAGACAGGTAAAACCGTTTTACAGTATTGAGGGCGGTCGCGCAATTAAATTTGTTTCCATCTACTTTAATTACCACCCACGGTACTATCAACCCGACTTGTGGTCATGTTACTACTCACAGTGTAGTAACAAATTTTGTATACAAAACCCCAACATATCGACGATAATTGTAGAATACAAATACTCAATCACTATTTAATATAATCTAAAACAATTGAGATTTTGTAAAAACAGTTTGCAAAAAAGTTCACAAAAAGGAGATTACTCACATTGTTGTTGTAGGATCGTGTTGTGACCCAAAGGAGTCGTTCAGAGGAGTTTTAATCTATTTCAAAGGCGGAAACAGAGAAATAGACTTCGAAACAGCTTGAATATCACTTTAAACTACTTTCTGATTGATATAACAGCAAATACAATCACAGGACAAACCGGCAGCACCTCGGTATCCAAATCATAATTTGTTACTACTGATTTCATTTGAAAGATATATATAGTGATGTGATTCCGCTTGAAAGTGACAATGTGCATTTCAAGCGGAATTAGTAATGTTGATTTCGCTTGAAACTGCACATGTTACTTTCAAGCGGAATTTGCACAAACATCACATCCAAACCCTAATTTCCTTGAACTACGAGCCCTGATCTAACACTTATAATACTAGACTCGATACAAGACAAAGTCGACAGATGTATGCACCAACAGACTCCCCCTCAGATGTTGACGAGTCTTAAGTGTCGAGTCTTTAATGTCTTCAATCTTGATCAGTCTTACTGTACTTTACTCTTTCTATCAGCACCAACATGCTCCTTTCGAACAAAACCTTCTCTCGGATGTTTTCAGACTCCCCTTTCGATGTGTTGGGATTTTAATCTGGCTTTCACAGAATCAAGATCGTGATCTTGCTCTTAAGCTTTCTAATTCTCTTGATCAGATCTCTTGATTCCTTAAGTTCATCACCATCATTAGCTCTAGGATCATAACCTGGCTCTCATTCTACCTAGGTATCAGAAACTGGCTTTCCTACACATTCTCTACCACACAATAAATTCCATAAATTTTAACAATTTAATATTAAGATGTAGGTACCAACTCAGACTCTCCTTTTCAAAACAACCAGAATATCTGTGACCACTTGCATAAGAATATTCAAACATTTTTAGATTTAACAGACTTCCCCTCAAAATGATCATCATGTTCAGCATTTGGAATTTTGAAAATCAGCTTTTCAACATCAGTTGTCGAAAATCTTTTTGGATTTTTGAGTTTAAATGAAATGCAGTAAAGAAATATTTACAGACAATATTTTTGTGAGATTGTGTAAGAGGATCATATCAGTTTATGAGACAAATCACCAACACCGTTAAGCTTCATTTCGTTTTAAGTTCTAAACAATTCACTTAGATTGTCAGTATACTGGTCCACTTAAATTTTCACACAAAGTTCAACTGTTTCAAGATACGATATTAATGTTTTAATGTCTTAAACTTATCCACGTGTCCCACTACTTGAATATACTCCTGTATCCAGATCCCAATATTCAGTCTTACAGGTGAGTATACCTAGATGATATCTGTAAGGGGTTAGATGCGAAACCGTGAGAGCTCAGGTCAGAACTTCCGTTCAGCAGAGAGGTGACGGTTCGACTTTTGGTGTGTCCCCTTTAGAGGATCTTTTCTTCAACAGCACATGATTAGCATTTTTCAATGTTTCATCATTTTTGTACTGAGGGCGACGCTATATTTCAAGCAATGCAGAAAGTATTATACGGGGACTAGGCCATTGCTTCCGCAAAATCAGAAGTCCCGGGATAATACCCCAGATATCACTGAGTATAAAGACCTAGTATTTCAGAAAACGGGACCTTTCAAACAAGATTTCGGGGGTTACCCATATATCCAAGAAATGTTCCCCACGAGATAAGCAAGTTTGAAATTTATGTTTTTATCTCGAAAACAATTTACTGAATGTGTAAAAACCTACTGGCACATCCACAGTGAGATTGTTTATCACATTTTTAACTTTCCATTTCTTTAGCATGTTGTGATCGTCCACTGATGTACTATCATTTCCTCTTTTTACAACAGGACTCATTTTTGATTTTATCATGTTTTTGGCTTTTTCAAATTTTCTAATGTTTTTGGATTTTCTGAAATTTTTACTCCCCCTAAAATGCAAACACATTTAAAGAAAATTGAGAACAAACTGTATAAGAAAAATGACAACTGATATCGAATCGCTTCAATTCACCATCCACTAGGCATAAACAATCAGAACTCCCCCTTTCAACAAACTATTTTCCCATTAAGATTTCAAAACACTCAAGTTTGTTTTAATCAAAATGGTTTTTCCGGAAAATAAGTTTTGTTTTAACCACTTGTAGGTTTGGGGTAAACTCATCACATTGTCCATTTTTAACCACATGTATGAGGATTACATCAAGTTCAATTTAATGACCTTAACGAATCACTTGTAAAAATTACCATCTGTACCACTTGTAGGAATAACACATCTACACAAAATCATGTTACCAATAAAGATGTCGATTCCTGCTTCACACTTACCATCCTGGAAGCTCCGGCAAGTCCACAACCTGTAAAAATTTCAACAATTTTAAAATCTTTCACAAAAACTATTTTAACAAGAATGATGCCGATTCCTGCTCCACGATTACAAACTTGGGAGCTCTGGCAAGTTCGATTTTTAGTTAAACACAGACATCCAAGCCTCAGCAAGCTTGGATGTTAGCTTATCAAGTTCACTTTCAGTCAGGGTGTACGTTGCCTTCTTTGTTTCATAAAATTCTTTCACCCCTTTCACCTTACCATCAACCATTTTTCCAAAAATATTTTTTCACATTTCCATTAAATGCTTTATCGACATCAAATTCTTTCTTTTCAGAATATAATTGATTCGATATCTCAATATTACCAACTTTTGATTTAAAATTCTCAGCCCTTAATGTTGGAAAATTAACATCATCCATTGGAGGCACTGATTTTTCCTCTTTAACCTAAACCTGTGGCTCTTCTGCCTTTGTGGAACCAAAATCATTTCCAGTTTTCTCATCAAACTTCTTAACAACCCACATTTGGTTGTCCTTGGCTCTCTTTTTGTAAAAAATTTTCTTTGAACATTCACCAACTTCATAAGTTGAATTTTCAAAAATTTTGAACTTTTCAGTTGGTGGTTTAATATCGACAACTTTTTCTTTAAGTTTTTTCAGAGACTCCTTGTTTTGTCTTAGTAGCTTGAGAACAGTTCCATGCAATGTGACCAACTTCATTGCACTTGTAACAGGTTCTTGTCTCTTTTCTATGAAAGACTCCAGTTCCTTTCCTCTCAGCAAGAAACTCCTGGTTTGATGTCTCCAGAAAGTTTTCTTCTATTCTTCTTCAGCACTTCCTCCTGAAACAAATTTTGTGTTTGTTTTAGAAATTTTCTCATTTTTATAATTTTCAGGTGGAATAAAACCAAGACCTTTCTTTTTGAAATTACCCTTATGGTTTGGTTTCTTTTGAAAACCAGAACCAGAATTGTAACCCTTTTTCTTGTTTAGTCGTTGTTGAACTCTTGAAGTGTATTTTTTAGGTTTTTCAGTAACATTTAAATCTTTTATTTCAGAAATATTAATTTCTGTCATTTTGAAAACCTTTTAATCATTTCAATTCTAACACTTCCTATTGGAAACTCTTTGTCAGAATATAATTTGTCAGAATCATTCAAAGTATATGCTACTTCGAATTTTACATCATTCAAATTTGATTTTGATAACAAAAACTCTTTACTGTAAGCTCGTTTAATGGACAGTTTTGGACTGTTGACTGACGAACTTGAACCTCCAGACTCAGACTTTGACTCAGACTCCTCATCTGTATCCAACACCTGATCGACCACCTTTTTTATTAACTCAGACTCATGATCAGTGCCAGACGATGTGAAAGTGATGTCAATGTTTTCTGGGAATTCATCGGTTACATCAGACTTCAATTTCATATTAACTGCCTTTTGAACTTGCTCCTCATTCGGTTTTTTGGGAGAATAACCTTCCCAGATCGGAGGCGGACACTTGTTATAGTTAACACTCGGTTTCTTACCAGTATCCTTCTTCTTTGGCTTCTCATCCTGAAATGCTTCAAAACCTGCAACAGTTGGACAAATTCGAGCTATAAGATAATCAGAACTTGAATAACTCTGTAATAATGTCTGATTCTCACATTCTCAATTTTCTCAGTCTCCAACTCTTGTTTCAGCTTGGCACATTCCTCAATGTAATGGTTTATAGCTTTTTGCTTTGTCATCATTGTAGCATTCATCATTGTTGTAAAACCCGTGAGGATCACAATGATATCAATCTAACTTTGTGAGAGTGCGGAAACCAAACACAAAGGTGATTCAAGAAACAATATATAAATAGATCGAATAAAACACAATGAATAACAAAACAAACCAAACTTGCATTCAACTTGAAGATGACTGATACAAGATCGGTAGGAACTCGGTTCCTTGCTATGTGTCGCCCCTGCTTCTATTCGGTATCAACAACCCTTAATCTATTGATTAAGGGTGTTTAAATACACTACATAAGGGCCGAATTCTAGTCTAGCCCATGCGACAACCATACAAGCCCAACCCACATATGCTTAACCCAAAACATAATTAAACTAATTACAAGATCAATCCCTATATATTGTTAACTTGCATGAATAAACCTTCAGGTTCCAACAATCTCCCCCTAGGTTTATGCATGCAAGTTCTTCTTGCTTCAGCTTCCTTGATGACCACCACTCATGTTATCCTTGTATCCACCAAATCCCTTCCTGTGAATATGCATCACAGAGGCTACAGCAGACGTCCACCCTTTAGCAATTTCTTCATATTTTTCGGTGGCTCGGATTTGGTTGCTTGCCAGTACTGCAAGATCTTCAGGCGCAAGATTCAATAAATCAATCTGATCCACCAGACAGTAACTTTCATCTCCATCACAAACGATCACAGCTTGACCAAGTCTTTCATTATATGCCCAGAAGTGCATCGTCTTCAACGCCCCTTTCGGAATCTTCCTTACCAACGGAATAGTCTTTTCTTTATCAGTAGCGGGCCAGTGTACTATCTTCATCCGCTTGTTGGTGTATGGATCCCTGATCCCTTTTGCTGGTTTAACTGTGGTATCTGCTGTACGCATCGAAGGAAAGCCTTTTGCCACTTCCCTTTTCAATCTCTCGAAGAACATATAACCAGGACCATTAGGCTTATCATCCACATAAGGTTTATTTACCAGATCTGTCAAATCAACCTTAGTGAATGACTGAAATTGCCCTGATCGCTTGTACCATTCGACTGGTCCAACCTTCCTCTTAATCCACCATCGTTTACGGTCGTGATCATACCCCCAGCTAACTACACCAGATCTATTCCCTTTCTTGTCATAGAGAGTTTCACCCACATCCATCAAATGATGTGTAGCATGCGCATCTTCATCGTCAGGATTAGCATTCTTGTTTTTCAGAATTACAAACTCTCTCTTCTTCTTCAACCTTTCAGCTTTCGCCTTTTCTGCTTCTGGATCAGTAACCCGTTCAAAGTACTTTTCCATAGCAGCAGCCTTTTCTGCGTTATCCTTCTCGAAAGCTTTCTTTCTGTTCTCTACATCGGTGGGATCAGAAAACTCTTGACCAAACTTCTTCTCAAGTTTGCCCCGCAGATCATAAACAATATTAAACAATAGACCAACATCTCCCTGCAGTTGTTCAATCTGTTGATCTTTCTTCACTATGGTGTCTTCAAGTTGTATGATCTTCGCATCTTTATGGATAGAATCTTGTTCGAGCACAACCAAGCGTTTCTTCATATCTCTCATACTTATAAATTCATCATCATCACTGGAATCACTGTCGAAAGGCATTCTGAGTGGTTCAATAGGCCGTTTACCACTTGAACTGCCCGGTTCCTCATGAATAGTACCAGAAGGTCCAGCACTAACAGTATCAGAAGGCCCAGCTTCAGTGTGAGCTTCAACATTAGGTACAGCTTCAGTTTGAACTTCAACATTAGGCACAGCTTCATGTTGAGCTTCAACATTTGCCATAACTGTATCATCACCTTGAATTCCAGCATCAGACTCAAAGAAACTATCTGTAGTAGTGGTGGTGTCATCAACATTTGTTTCGAAATCAAACTTATATAAACCTTCAGCATCATCAGCAACAGTTACGGATTGATCTTTGCTTCGTTCGATAAACATTCCGGGTCTAGGATCCCGTCTTTTCCTTTTTAGCGGAATATCATCAGAATCCCTTGGGCTTTCTTCAGGCTCTTCAGTAGACACTAACAGATTAGTAGGAGGATTACCCATCGTGTCAGTCACTTTCTTCAACAACAGAGCCAAGTTCTCAGCAGAAATCACCGGAGTAACAGTAGAAACGGTTTCAGCATTAGCTTCAGGAGGAAGCTCTATGTTATCATCATCAGAATCACACGTAATCTCAACACCTTCATCGTCAGAGTTGATGGTGATACGCTCTGGCTCAGGCTCGTTTTCATCTCTTTGCTGGATGTCATGTTCTTCAGCTACTATGGCACGTGCTGGTACGGCTAGTGCCCTGACTGGATTCACAGCAACTTCTTCGGTCTCAGCAAACTGACCGAACTTTTCCAAAGCAATCAAACCTTCAAACTTCTTTTCTGTTCCTTTCTTAGTTGTAAGTGCTCCAAAACAAGAAGGACCCATGGGCTTTAATTCCAGTGTGTTTCCCGATCGCTTTAATTCAGGATACCGAGCATTCAGAATCATTTGTACAAACCTAGGATACATCAGAAACTTATCCTTTCTTAGCCCGATAGCATTCCTCTTCATTGCTTCTAAGACATATCGCGAATAATTGAACGGCTCATTTGTAATTACGCAGATCAATGCAGCCGTTTGTGTTGTGTTTAGTTGATCAGTTCCTCCTCGGTTCTCAGTCATGCACAATAGGAACGTGTGCAATAATAAGCGCCAATATGGATGAACAAACTTCTTGACCAGGGGCGGAAATCTCCCTTCATAGCTTAGACGTGGCAAGATAGCTTCAATTACCCCAGCAGCAAGCTCGATTGGATCCGCTTCTTGATCATTAAACTGCAACACCTCCCTGATAACCTGCTCTGTCACAATAATCGTTGTTCCGTCAATTTCAGCAGCTATCGCTCCTTTGCCTTCAACTATTTCCACCTTCGCAGTCTTCCAGAAGTCTCGGATAAGACTTTCATACACTACCGGATTGTCTCGAAGAGCGTGAACAATGCGGCATGTATTCAAGCCTTTAATCAAAGACGTGTACAACTCCTTGTGCTTTACAGGTGGGGGTGCCAAATACGCAACTTGATTGTGAGAAGCAATAAACTTGAGGTCCATTTTTCTGCAAATACACAAACAACACATGAGTTCCCAAATTTAACAGTGATAAAAATAAGAATTAAAAATAAACACTGTTACTGTTCACTCGTAACCATGAGTCGCAACCCAAGGTTTCGAGTCGAAACCGTGAGTCGCAACCAGGATTACTGAGTCGCAACCATGAGATTGCGAGTCGCAACCGAACAAGATGAGTCGCAACCATGAGTCGCAATCTCGAGGTTGCGAGTCGTAATCGTTGGTCTCGAGTCCAGTTGTTCTTGATTTCGACTGGAATCTTCAAGAATTCGCCGGAAAACTCATCGGAATCTTCAAGAACTCGTCGGAAAACTCATCGGAAACTTCAAGAACTCGTCGGAAACCTGCAAAACTTGAACAATGACGTCATAATTTCTGTTGATGATCTACCTTAATTGCGAGTCGCAACCGGAATTCGAGTCGGAATCTTGATTTCGGCCGGAATTGTTGAGAGAAAATTAGAGAAGATTTCGAGTGAATTATGGTGATAATGACTCGTGATCAGCATTTATATGGCCAATGTTCTCATGGGCCCAAATCTGTTGGGCCTAGGCCTCATGAACTTGGGCTTAATATCTTTTAGCATTTTGGGCTAAATAAAATGATTTTCAAAGATAATTTTAACCAACCCAACCAAAAAAAAACTGATTTTCAAATAACCCATCAAACCCATTGAGCATTATTTTGCAAAACAAAACCTAAAACAAAAAAAAATAAATAATAAAATATTATTTACAAAAATAAAAACAGGAAATTTGCATAGATGCTCAGGGATCAAATCACAGGGTCTCGGGCATGACTTCACTTATCAACACTGATCTACTAGAGGATGATCTAGACAATTGCCAGTATATTTGTCCTCTTAAACTCATCTCCCTAGATCTTTTCCATATAACTGCCTGTATCTCCTTTTATCATGTTTTAATATTTTAATAATGAGCACCCAAACAAATACTAATCAAATCCCGGAATTATACACAGCTCACTCTATCATGCAAGCAGTTTCCCTACCACATATTTCACAAGCCCAATCCAAATTTCTGAAATCTTAACTGGGAATAGGTTGAGAGAAGAACAGAATAGATCTTAGAATGAGATGATATAATATACAGATCAAATGAGTTTTCTCAATTTGATATAGGTTTGTTGGGTTTCTTTTGGGCACTAGAGGGCCTCTTTCGGGTGTTTAATTGATCTACAGATCGACAACGTACAGCTAGGTCAGCATGTATCAGGATGCAGCAGAAGCTGACGTTGCCTAGCACCTCCAGGTCAGCATGTATCTGGATGCAGCAGAGGAGGTACACGACTTTTTCAGATAAGATTTCAGAATCAGACCGAAATTGTGTGTATCGGGAAAAGCATACAAACATTCAAATAGACATGAGCTAATTCCAAGTGATTTTCTTTTCTGAGGTCATGTACTGGTTTAGTTCTGAACAGAAACAGCCATTGTTTCCAATCTTAAGGATAGAGCCTACCAACACATCATACTAGAGTCAAACAATTTCGATACTGGTCTTACATGAGTCAGCCCTTGACCATAAAGTGAAAATTCATTTCATTTCCCAATCCAGCCATACTTCCTTTTGAAACTCTTTTTGTATTTTTTGATTTTTTTAATGTTTTTGTATTTTTCGATTTTTCTCCCCCTAAATTTGTGCATAAATAAAAAAAACTACCTAAGAATAGAAAGCTTTATGAACAAATTTACCTACGAAAAACAAAACAAAACAAAGATATGCTCAATCAGTAAAACGGATCATTTTTAGAAAATCCACAAGCACTCTGAATTTCGAGCTGCTGACAGGTTTAGTGAACAAATCGGCAGCATTTGCATCTGTGTCGATCTGTTCAAGCGTAATCAGACCTCTGTCAAAGCAGTCTCGAATGAAATGAACTTTAATATCAATGTGCTTGGTTTTGGAGTGAAAAACAGGATTTCTAACAATTTGTATTGCAGCATCATTATCGCAGTAAATAGTAGTGTTAAGATATGTCAAACCATAATCCTGCAATTGATGTTGCATCCACACCACTTGAGAGCAAGAAGCAGAAGCAGCAACATACTCAGCTTCAGCTGTGGATATCGCCACCGTTTGTTGTTTCTTGCACTGCCAAGAAATGAGCCGATCACCCAAAAATTGACATCCCGCAGAAGTGGATTTCCTGTCACTGTCAGTACCTCCAAAATTGCTGTCAGAGAAAGCAAACAAGTCAAAATTGGAATCTCTCGGATACCACAGGCCAAACCGAGGTCGGCCTTTAAGATACCGAAAGATCCGTTTAACAGCAATAAGATGAGAAGTTTTAGGATTAGCCTGATAGCGTGCACAGTTGCAAACAGCAAACATGATGTCCGGACGGCTAGCAGTGAGATACATCAATGACCCGATCATTGACCTATATTGACGTTGATTTACAGACTCTCCTTCTTCATCTTCAGTCAACAATGGTCTCTCAGCCATAGGTGTCTCAGCAGGCTTTGCATCCGTGAACTTGAACTTTGCCAGCACATCATCCACATACTTCCCTTGATGAATCAGAATTCCTTGCGAACTCTGCTTGACTTGAAGGCCCAAAAACAGAGTCATCTCCCCCAGAGCACTCATTTCAAACTTTTTCTTCATAACTTTCTCGAATTCCTTGCATAGATCCTCGCTTGTTGATCCGAAAATAATATCATCAACGTAGATTTGAACCAAGATTTGATCACTGCCTATCCTCTTGATGAACAAAGTCTGGTCAATAGTGCCTCGTGTATATCCATGAGCCAACAGATGTTCTGTTAGGGTGGCATACCAAGCTCGAGGAGCCTGGTGTAACCCATACAGTGCCTTGTCTAACTTGTAGGCATAATCAGGATGATCTGGATGCACAAATCCTGGCGGTTGCTCAACAAAAATTTCCTCCTTCACATCTCCATAGAGAAACGCGGTCTTGACATCCATCTGATAGACAGTGAATCCCATGTATGACGCGTACGCCAGAAAGATCCGGATGGCTTCAAGTCGTGCAACCGGAGCATAAACTTCATCATAATCCAGTCCTTCGATTTGCCTAAATCCCTGAACCACCAGTCTTGCTTTGTTTCGAACAATGACACCTGCAGAATCCTGCTTGTTTCGAAAAACCCATCTAGTTCCAAGCTTACGCTTTCCTGCTGGCAACTTGACAAGCTTCCATACTCCAAGTTTTTCAAACTGGTTCAGCTCTTCGTGCATAGCATCTACCCAGCCAGGTTCCTGCAAAGCTATATCAATGGTTTTAGGTTCGATTTGAGAAAGATAACTAGAATATAAGCAAGTGTTAATGGTCCCTGATTGACTCCTGGTCAAAACTCCTGCATTTACAGGACCAATCACATTTTCGATTGGATGATTGCGTTGAACGCTCGTCGGTATGGCCAAATCTGGTACCGTCTCCTCTTCAGTGGTGGTGTTGCTACACTCCCCCTCATCAGGTGCACTTGTAGTGTGAATTACAGGAGAAGTGACTGTACAATCCTCAGGGATTGGATCAGGAAACATTGCAGAGTCACTGGTTGATGCACCTTCAGGGGATTGATTGACCACCGGTGTCGGTGTAGGATGTTGCGTGAACACCATTCCCGGCGGATCAACAGTATGATGCTTCACAATTTCATCTATCTGTACTTCGTCCTCTGTATCTTCAAACGACAATGGTTGTTTTGGAACTGATTCACCTGCAACTGAAACATCACTTGACAAAATGTTAAATGATTTAAACAGAGCAGAATAATCATATAACCAATCTGGACCGACTCTAGCGTCCGTAGCATTCTCTTCAAGCCATTCGATGTTGCACGACTCAACGACTTTCCTAGTTACTTTGTTGTATACCCTATAAGCAGAGCCTTTAGCATATCCAACAAAGTAACATTCGTCACCTTTGACTTCAAACTTTCCATTTGAGTCCATTAGTAATAACACACATGGACAACCAAAAATACGAAAGTGTGAAACCGAAGGTTTATGTCCTTCCAGAATCTCGTAAGGGGTTTTCATGTGACGTTTATTAACTAAAGCATGATTCTGGATATAACAAGCCGTGCTAACAGCTTCGGCCCAAAAGAAGCTAGGAAGCTTTGAATCAGCCAGCATGGTACGTGCTGCCTCAATTAGAGTACGATTCCTTCTTTCAGCCACTCCATTCTGTTGTGGAGTTCGAGGCGCACTGAACTGTCGATCAATTCCCTTTTCACTGCAAAACGTATCCAAAGTAACATTCTTGAATTCTGTTCCATTGTCTGATCGAATAACCTTCACCTTAGTACTCGCTTGATTTTCAGCCAATGTAATAAACTGTTTCACCAGTGCAGCAGTTTCGTTTTTGTGACTGAGAAAATACACCCATGTGTAGCGAGAGTAATCATCGACGATTACTAGACAGTAGGCTTTCTTCCCGATACTCAGCACATTCACTGGACCAAAAAGATCCATGTGAAGTAGTTCGAGTACAGCCTTTGTCGAGGGTACTGGTTTAGACTTGTGAGGTTTTCGATGAGCCTTCCCTTTCGCACAAGCAACACACTTCTCTACCAACATGAAATCCTTGATCGGAAGATCTCGTACCAATTGACCTTTAGCTAGACGATTCAGATTTTTCATATTCACGTGCCCTAGTCGACGGTGCCACAATAAACCATCATGCTCTGAAATCTTCGAGAATAAGCAGGTGATCTCTTCACACGGCTTCTTGTTCATATCAATGACGTAAGCGTTTCCTTTTCTTTCAGCTGTCATCAAGAACCAGTCTTCTGGAATAACAATCCCAGGCTTGAGAACATGACAACCTTTCTTCGTAAAGTGAACTGAATTTCCTCTATCACAAATTTGCGAAATGCTCAACAAATTGTGCTTCAGTTCTGGAACATAGTTAACATTTTCAAAGCTGAGAACTCCGTTTTGAACAGTTCCTTTCAACGTGATTCTGCCAGATTCACCTCCCGCAAACGAGACATATCCACCATTAAATTCTTTGACATTCACAAGTTGGGATAAGTCTCCTGTCATGTGCCTGGAACAGCCACTATCCATGTACCAGAGGCGCACGGTAGTCCTCCACAGCTGTTCCTGCACGAATAGCGGGATTAGTTAGATTTAGGAACCCAGCCCATAGTGGATCTGGGTTTTCCTTGAGCATCGAAATACGTTACCCTCTGCCAAATTAAATTGTCTTTGTTTAAGAAATTTGATAAATTTGCATTGACAGAATTTTTATGAAGTATATGAGGCAGATTGGAATGCTTGGCCTTGGGTTTAGGTTTCCAATATTGTTTAGACCAGTTGTTAGCATAATTACCAAACGCTTGAAATCTGTTTTCAGAAAAATGATTTTGCTGATTTTTATGTCTACGTTTGGCTGCATTCCAATCTTGATCAGAAGGCTTGACCTTACGATGGTCGTTCTTCATTGTCTTAGACTGATGAGTCGTCATTGACTTAGAAGGACCAGATCGATTTGGTTTGACTTTCTGATGCTGTGCATGTTTAGTTTTAGACTGCACAGAGGAAGATGGAGAAACACAGTTTCTGGCAATGTGCCCAGCTATCCCACAGTTGAAACAAATTTGCCGTTTCACTGCGGAAGATTTTTGACGATTCACAGAGGCTGCGGGTCTTTTGGGTCTTGTAGATGGAGCTTGCTTGTTCTGTTTTGATTTACTTGCTTGTGCCTTCCCTGAGCTTGTAGATACCTGAGGATCAGAATCAGAACTAGCACTGGCACAAGCATGAGAATCCGAAAAATTTGATTTTTCATTTTTAACTGCTTCATGAAAATCATTTTGATTAGAGTTTTCAGGTGTTGACCTATGATTTTCTTCACAATCATTTTCTTTTAAATTTTCATTTAAGAAAACTTCTTTCTCTTTTTGCAAATCATTTTGAGTTTCAGTCTCGATCGAAGCTGAGACGTCATCAACAAATTTCGATTCCTTTCGATCATTGTCATCCAATGATGTTCCCTCAGATTCATCAGTAGAAATATTTACTGAATTTGATTCACACGAAAAATCAGTATGTGATTGATTTTCCTGTGAAGCATCATCAGTGGTTTCACTGGATGTGTTCTGAGGAACATCGTTGGTCACACTATTTTCTCCTAGAGAATCAGAAATATCAGAATCACAACTTTCAGCAGTTTCAAAACAATCATCATCACACGCAGTTTTAAAAGGTTCATCACAAGCATTCACTGTTTTGCCCAAAACATCAGGCCCAAAAGAAGACGAAACATAACTATGAAAAGAGTTCAAAAACGCTTGTCCAAACACACAACCAGAATTAGTATCATCAAAAGAAGTTTTAGAAGAATCAGATTCTAAAACTTGTTCACTTCCAAACACATCTCCCCATATCACTTCAGGTACTTTATCTGCACATGACGAAGAACTGTTAGGATCAAAAGTACCCTTTGACACAAAACATGTCTCTGATTTTACCTGCTCTTCAGTAAATTTGCCATTGATTGATGACTTACTGTTTTTGGAACTTTCAACATTTACCGAGGGCTTATTATTTTTGGGTCCGTATGTCATTTTACTTTCATTCAGCATCTCCTCCTCGGTCATAGGCAAGTAGGTATAATTGTTATTGTACGGAGGAGGAGCCTGATTATAACCCAAACCCGACCCTTTCTTTTTAGAATAAGCCAATTGTTGATCACAGAGATTCTTGACTAATTTACTGGAGGAATCAAATTTTTTAATATTTAACTCATTAATTTGATATTTATCCCGAACATCCTCCAGTTCCTTAGTTACCTCACACAATTTTTCTTTAACCATGATGAGTTGTGCCGTGGCTACACTAACATCGTCTTTGAGTTGGACGATATCCTTACGCTGAGCTTCGATTTTCTCTTTGAAAAGTTTTTCATTTTTCGTTAAAGTGAAATTTTTGCGTTTAATTTCATTATAATCTTCAATTAGCTCAGCGTTATGGATTCTATAGGCCTCAACTCGTTCCCTACATTCAGAAGTGCAAAAAACAGAAAGTACCTCTTCTTTGGTGAGACCCTTGACCGGAGCTGACAGAATTTGAGTCATGAAGGCGAAGTTTTCAGCTGACGACTCCTCCTCCTGTGCAGCCTTCACATCGTCACTCACAGAAGCATTGCTGGCCATGAAAGCGATATTGCTTGGGGTGGCTTGATTCTCAGGAGCTGAAATGTTTAATCTTTCGATCTCTGAACTCCAGTCAAAAGGCGAATCAGGCTGAACCACCAAAGCTTGGGCCAATCCCACTTGTGGGCTTCCACTGTTGACACTATCAGCAGGCACACCAGTTGTAGTCACAAGGGCTCTTTCTCGATTTGGTGTAACAGGAGCAGCAGGCTGAGCTGGAGTTTGTTCATCATTCACCTTGGGTTTCGTACAGTTTCTAGCCAAATGACCCTGTTCATGACAATTATAACAACGATATTCAAACGGCATCTTTACGGGTCCTGTGAACTTAAGATTTTGCCATTTGTTTTTCCCTGTCTTCCTCACAAAGTTTTTAGCTCTAAAAGCCGCCATAGCCATCTGCCACGTGATATCCATTTCTTCCACATCCTCTGGATGAATTTGATCCAAATCATCCATGGAAAACTTAGGAGGGTCAAGATTTCCCGAAGCAAAGGCGTTCATGCAATTTATGACAGATGCTGCAATTTCAAGATTTTCCTTTGACTGCCTAGAGAAGAAGGCAACCATTTCATTGCTAGCAACAGAAACAGAAGGTGCAGCAGAAGTCTTTCCAGCACTTGCAGGGGAAGCTTGAGTGGAAGACCCTGAGTTGTAGACATTTGCTGAAGTGGGAGCAGGTTTAGTATTGCGAAACATTTGGAATCCTCCTTGAGACAGAAGAGCTGTATTGCTGTCACTGGATGCAGTGGGGGCTATAGAAAAACCGGCAGCCAGCATGCTGTTCTTGTAGTTAGTCTCTCTCTGCTTGTCATCCAATTCACAAGCTTTAATATGCGAGATCATCTCAGACAGGGTGCATCTTGCAAGATCTTTTGTTTTCTTTATCATAGCAACATGATGATCCCAGCTCTTGGGTAATGCATTGAGAAGTTGCCTATTTGTCGAAGCATTTGTGGTGTGAATTTCTTCCATTTGCATTTGAGTCACCAGCTTGACAAACCTTTGGATCTGATTATCCACTGTTTCACCATAAATATGGTTGAAGTTGTTGAAATTCTGTTGCAGCAAGTTCCTTCTGCTTTCTTTCATGTCCTCATTACCTTCATACACTTCCACCAGAGAGTCCCAAAGTTCCTTGGCAGATTTACAAGTGCGAAATCCCATAGCAATGTTTGGACCCAAACCCATGGTCAGATAAGAAAGAGCTCTATCATCTTCTTCAACAATAAGCACATCATCTTCCGTGTATTGATCACGAGGCTTCTTTACTTTGACTTCAGGTTCAGTAGGGCTTTCCATCATGATCTCTCTTGGTCCTCTCAATATGCTGCGCCATAGCTTGTAGTCTTTAACTTTCAGATGCTGTTCAAAGCGCCATTTCCACTCGGGAAAGTCATTAGCATCAGTTAAACGTGGAATACGCGTTGTGGTTCCTAGCTTTGAATCCAATTCTTGTTGCTGAGTTAAAGCAGACAATTCACTGTTGGTGGTTGACATTTTTAATAAATCAGTTAATTAATTGATTGATTTAATTAAGTCCAAGTCAACAGTCCAAAAGTCCGTTTCAATTAGTCGTTGCGAGTCGTAACTGGGTTGCGAGTGGAATGTGCGAGTCGTAATGAGGTGATTTCGAGTCGTAATGAGGTGTTTGCGAGTCGTAATCGTAGACGGTTGCGAGTCAGGTCAAACTTGAATGCGAGTCGTAACCAATATGGTTGCGAGTCGTAACAGGACAGGATGAGCCGAAACCGTGGTTGCGAGTGATGATCAAAAAGCTGGTTGCGAGTCGTAACTGGGCGAGATGAACCGAAACCAAGGCTGATTGCGAGTCGCAACTAAACCGTGATGAGCCGTAACTGGGAGATTGCGAGTCGGAACCTACAAAACAGAAAGTGATAAGGACTGTTTACTCGCAATCCCGATTTTTCAGCAGTTTCCAAAATTCAAAGATTTGGTAATCTTTGAATCTGTTGAACCAATATCCCGAGATTTCAGCAAACACCGAGACTGAAATCAAACAGAACCAAAATCAGTAATTTTTCAAGGAATTTTCAGGAACAGTCGATGAACAGATCTGCATACACACTTCAACAAATCGAATCAGTAAAATATGAGATTCTTGAATCTGATTGATATCAAACCGAGCCTTTGAATGGCTTCAATGGCTCTGATACCAATTGTAAAACCCGTGAGGATCACAATGATATCAATCTAACTTTGTGAGAGTGCGGAAACCAAACACAAAGGTGATTCAAGAAACAATATATAAATAGATCGAATAAAACACAATGAATAACAAAACAAACCAAACTTGCATTCAACTTGAAGATGACTGATACAAGATCGGTAGGAACTCGGTTCCTTGCTATGTGTCGCCCCTGCTTCTATTCGGTATCAACAACCCTTAATCTATTGATTAAGGGTGTTTAAATACACTACATAAGGGCCGAATTCTAGTCTAGCCCATGCGACAACCATACAAGCCCAACCCACATATGCTTAACCCAAAACATAATTAAACTAATTACAAGATCAATCCCTATATATTGTTAACTTGCATGAATAAACCTTCAGGTTCCAACAATTGTCAAAGCATCTTCTCATTCAGAATTTGTCTTTTGAAGACCAGTTACTGTTCTGTTCAAAACATCATAAGACTCCTTCACGTAGTTGAGATTGAACAGTAATTGTTCCTTCATCTTCTCAAGCTCAGCCAACTTCTCGTCTTTTTCTGCACATTCTTTGCAAGATTCTAGACACTTTGAGCAAGGCTTGATGACTTCCACAATTTTTTCTACTTCAATAATCTTTTCAGATTCAACAACTTTTTCAGCTTCAGTCACCTTTTCTGTTTCACCAACCTCCTCAGAAACAATTTTAACCTCTTCATTTTGCACAGTCTTCTTTTTTAATAATACTTCAGACTTCATTTGCTTTTGTTCTTTTGCTACTCGTCTCTCCTTCAGCTTCTCCAAGCGATCTGCAAAATAAAAATGAAAGCTTTCAGGAGATAGATGAGTTTTTGCAACATTAATATGTATTTCTTCTTCATCATCACCACTGTCATCAGTTGGTGATTGATCAAACTCTATTGACTTGTCAGAACTATCATCTGAAGAACTAGAATGAGATGGTGTTTGATCAAAAACAGTTTCTCCTTCTGAACTTTCATCTGAACTTTGTGAGCTTTCATCTGATAAAATAGATTTTCCTTCTTGATCCTTCACACTAACACCAATCACTTTCATCCACTCGGTAAACATATCTGGTTCTTTCACAATTTTAGCAATGAAAGCTTTAAACTCCCCTTTCTCATCCACAAACATATCCTAGCTAAAACCTTCAGGTAACCTTTTATCATCTTGATTGATTAGGCATGCTTTGTTGTCGGATGAAATATATTTATCCGAGCTGAAATTTTCTTGATTGACTAAACACGCTCTCTTTGAAGAATCCTCTATTACTTTTCTACCATGAGCCACTTGTGGTTCTTGTTGTTGTTGTTGACCAACTTGTTGATATATGGCTTTCCGGTAGTAGTCATCTTTTCCGAATGGATTCTTTGTTTCACTTGCTTCTCGATTTTTGCATTCCCTCTTGAAATGACCTTTCTCCCTACATCGAAAACAAGTAACTTTAGATTTATCAAAACCCAAAGTTGTAACATGTGCATCCAAGAAATCATTTCTTCCTGTTATCATCTTAAACTTTTCTGCTCTCCTCAAGACACTAGCTAGACACCATTTGATGTCCATTAGTTCCATTTCTTCAGCGTCTATCTGATTGTAATCCTCATTCGTCAGCATAGGATTCCTGATCCTCCCTGCAACCATACCTTCATAGGATTGTAGCACAGTTGCAAGTTGAGACATGTGATCTTTTGCAATTTCTTCAGAAAAGCTTTGACCTTCAGGAAGATTAAATGAAATGTTGCACTGTATTACACAACCACCACTTTTTGTATTTTGAGAATGGAAACTTGATGATGAACTCTTTGGATTGACACTTCGGTATGAAGAGAAACCACTGCTGCTATTAGGACTTTGTTCAACATTTTCAGATGAGTTTCCAGCACTAAACGCAGTTTGTATTTTCGGACTTCTTTCAACCTCTTGAACACTGCCTTTGTAATACATTTACACGTCTTGTTGACCACTCGGATTATTCATCCTTGCAATCTTTTGCTGTTCAAGATATTGACCCTCAATCTTCTCGATGAACTGAGAAATCGTCAAACCATCATATTCACTGGTGTTCTTCAAGATCATCAAATAAGTACCCCACTCTTTTTGAGGTATAGCGTCAGCCAACTTGTCAACCCATTCCTCTCGATCTTTGGTTATGCTTAACATTGACATGGATCGTACTAAGTAACAATATCTTTCAATTAATTTCTTTGTATCTTCCCCTGGCAAACTTGTGAAAAGATCAAATTCTTTCTTAAGCAATGCCTTTTTACTCTTAATCATATTTTCACTTCCTTCAAATTTTGTTTTAAGAGCATCCCAAATTGATTTTGAAGTTTTGTCATGTTGAAGCAATACAAAGATGTCTTCCTTAATAGCTTGCTGAAGGAGACTAATCATCATCTTTTCAGCTTTATACATGTCTCGTTCTTGGCCATTGAATTCAGAAATTGTTTTTTCAACTCGCAGTTCAGTACGTGGGAGAACATATTTTTTTCAAAATACACTCCCATGAACTCAAATGATTAGCTTGAACCCAGTTTTCAAACCTATATTTCCATCCGTAATACTCCTCAATGCTCATTAGCTTCGGGGGTTTTTGCATTGTTCCAGTCTCATTTTCCAAATTCATGTTTTGAGCAATAGAAGCCGGAGTAGTCGGAGATGTGGCGAATGCATTATAAAATTCTTCACTCGTGATTCGGTAACACGTTTTTCAAAAAAACAGCACTTTTCAAACTAAAACAATTCAAGCGGAATACTCTCTCAAGCGAAATCAAGCTTTCAAACAAAATCCCTGTTCAAGCGGAATAACTATCTCAAGCGAAATCAGTTCAAGCAAAAACACCAATTTCAAGCGGAATACCAGTTTGGAGCGGAATAACTGATTTCGTTTGAAACTTTTCAAGCGAAATAGCTCATTGAAGCGAAATAAGACTATTTCAAGCGGAAACAGCCAAGCGAAATCTCAATCTCAAGCGGAATCAAAGATGTTCGTTCAAGCGGAATCAGAACTTTGGTCCATTTTAGTCATTTTTAATTTGAATTTAGGTCTGAAACTCTCAAGAGTTTGTTAAAACACAGTTTCGCACAATATATGAGAAAATTAGCCGATTTTAACCATAAAAATTTGTTAATTTTGAAAAGAAGATGTAGAAAACAGAAATTTTGAGCTGAATTGGTAAGAACTCCTCTTCCTGAGCTCTGATACCACTTGTAGGATCGTGCTGTGACCCAAACGAGTCGTTCAGAGGAGTTTTAATCTATTTCAAAGGCGGAAAAAGAGAAATAGACTTCGAAACAGCTTGAATATCACTTTAAACTACTTTCTGATTGATATAACAGCAAATACAATCACAGGACAAACCGGCAGCACCTCGGTATCCAAATCATAAACTGTTACTACTGATTTCGATTGAAAGATATATATAGTGATGTGATTCCGCTTAAAAGTGACAATGTGCATTTCAAGCGGAATTAGTAATGTTGATTTCGCTTGAAACTGCACATGTTACTTTCAAGCGGAATTAGCACAAACATCACATCCAAACCCTAATTTCCTCGAACTACGAGCCTTGATCTCAGACTTATAATACAAGACTCGATACAAGACAAAGTCGACAGATGTATGCACCAACAGTTGTCTTAGGGTTTTCCTTTAGGATTTCCTGGTGATTATCTATTAATTACACAATGCACATGCGTTAGAATAATAAACCAATATTTACATTAGTAATACCCTCCCCGAGACAGAATTCCAACGACTACGTCAGGCAGAACCACGACAGCCGTTACGGAACCCTAGATTAATCGGGCAGCGTATCTAATACATAACCGGGGGTTATGATACTTACAACGAGGCAAAACTTTGTTAATTAGGGGGTTTAATGCCTGAGTATAGCTTCTTTTATGTAGAAATTCGAGAGAGAAAGTAAAAGTTGTACGAGTTGGACTGAGGCCGATCGTCTCAATTTATATGGCCTGAATTGGTCTTCCTCGCGGCCCGCGTAAGCCGAAGGCAAACCCTTCGCGGCCCGCGAGCTAGGGTATGTAGGCCCTAGGCTTACTGAATCGGACAACTAGCCTCGACACGGATTGGGGCACGTGGCGGCTCAGGGGCTCGCCTGATCTCCTAGCTGTCGCGACCCGCGTAAGACGAAGAGCAAGTCTTCGCGGCCCGCCAGGAACTAATAAAAATTGTTTTTATTTATTTTTAATTATATAAAGGTATTTAGGGCCAAATCTCTTATTCGGGGTGTATTTTAGGACATATAGGGATGTTATAAATATGTTCGGGGTGTCAGAAATTTTTTAGGAGGGTTGTTATATCCTCCCCACCTTGTTTTAGAACTCGTCCTCGAGCTCTACTGGAATAAGCGTGGATATTTCCTTTGCATCTCTGATTCGAGCTCCCAATTGTATTCTGGTCCTCTCTTGGAATCCCATTTTACTTTGACCAGAACTAATCTCTTGTGTTTGAGGTTCTTGAATTTCCTGTCTTCAATTTGTAGAGGTCTTTCTACAAATTTTAACTGCTCATTTACCTCTATATCCTTAAGAGGTACTACCAATGATTCATCGGCTAAGCACTTTTTGAGATTACATACATGAAATACATCATGTATTCTTGCCATTTCCTCTGGCAGTTGTAGCTGATAAGCTACAGGTCCTATTCTTCTAATAATCTTAAAAGGTCCAATATACCCGGGGCTTAGCTTTCCCCTTTTGATTAATCTTACCACTCCTTTCCAAGGGGAAACTTTCAATAACACCTTGTCTCCTACTTGAAACTCCAACGGTTTTCGCCTGTTATCAGCATAACTCTTTTGTCGATCACGTGATGCTTTCAGTCGGTCCTTGACTTGAATAATCTTGTCGGTTGTTTCTTATACTATTTCTGGTCCATATAGTTGCTTTTCTCCAATTTCTGCCCAACAGACTGGAGTTCGGCACTTTCGTCCATAAAGTGCTTCGAATGGTGCAGCATTGATACTTGTGTGATAGCTGTTATTATAAGAAAATTCTATTAATGGTAAATGATCGTCCCAATTACCTCCAAAATCAATTACACAAGCTCTAAACATATCTTCCGTTGTCTGAATTGTCCTTTCGCTTTGTCCGTCCGTTTGAGGATGATAAGCTATGCTCAGATTCAACTTGGTTCCCATGGCTTTTTGGAAACTTGTCCAAAAATGAGAGGTAAAACGACTATCTCTATCAGATACAATTGATAAAGGAATTCCATGTAATGAAACTATTTTATTTACATACAACTTAGCTAACTGTTCCATACTGAAAGTTTCCTTCATTGGTAGGAAATGAGCTGACTTAGTTAGCCTGTCTGCAATCACCCAGATTGTATCATTACCTTTCCTTGTTTTAGGTAATTTGGTAACAAAATCCATTGTTATCAATTCCCACTTCCACAGCGTCATTTCTAACTGCTGCAATATACCTGAGGGTTTCTGATGTTCAGCTTTAATTTGTGAACAGGTTAAACATTTAGAAACATAAGCTGCAATATCTTTCTTCATTCCTATCCACTAAAAATTCTTCCTTAAATCCTGATACATCTTATCACTTCCAGGATGCATTGTATATTTAGACTTATGGGCTTCCTTTAGTTATGGTGGCGTAGGTTTCCTAATTTAGGTATCCACATCTTTTTCTTATGGAATCTCCAAATTCCATCTGTTCCTTGTTCTAATTCCTTAATCATTCCTTTCATTTTGTCAGTATCATCCTTGATTACTGATTCTTGTGCTTTTCTAAATCTGTTCATTTAAATCTACTTGTAGATTTAATTTAAGAGAACATACTTTTTTTGGCTTTTCATGATACTTTGACTTAAAGCATCAGCTACTACATTAGCTTTTCCGGCATGATACTGGATATTACAATCATAATCACTAAGTATTTCAATCCAGCGTCTTTGTCTCATATTCAACTCCTTTTGCCCGAAAACATACCTTAAACTCTTATGATCTGTGAAAATGGTAAACTTACTACCGTAAAAGTAATATATCCAAATTTTAAAGGCAAAAATTATGGCTCCTAATTCCAAATCATGGGTTGAATAATTTTCTTCATGATTCTTAAGCTGTCTAAATGCATAGGCTATAACCTTTAGATGCTGCATCAACACACATCCATAACTTAACTTAGAAGCGTCACAATAGACTTCAAAGTCTTCAGTTCCTTCTGGTAACGCTAGTATGGGTGCGTTGGTTAATTTTTGCTTAAGAATTCTAAAAGCTTCTTCTTGTTTTGGTCCCTATTCAAACTTAACAGATTTACAGGTTAACTTAGTTAAGGGAATGGCTATTATAGAAAAATCTCGGATAAATCTCCTATAATAACCGGCCAATCCTAAGAAACTTCTAACGTCGGTTGGCGACTCAGGGGTTTTCCATTTGATAATTGCCTCAATCTTTGTGGGATCCACATGAACTCCATCATGATTGACTAAATGTCTAAGAAACTACACTTCCTCTAACCAAAACTCGCACTTCGAAAACTTTGCATAAAGCTTTTCTTTTCTCAATAAACTTAGAAGTGCATGCAGATGCGCTGCATGTTCCTCTTTACTCTTAGAGTAAATGAGAATATCATTTATAAAGACAATTATGAATTCATCCAATTATGGCTTACATATTCGGTTCATCATGTCCGTAAATGTGGCTGGGGCACTGGCTAGACCAAATGGCATGACAGTAAATTCATAATGGCCATACCTTGTTCTGAAAGCGGTCTTAGGAATGTCCTCTTCCTGTACCTTTAATTGATGATATCCTGAGCGTAGATCGATCTTAGAGAAAAATTGAGCTCCTTTCAATTGATCAGATAAGTCATCGATTCTCGGTAATGGATACCGATTTTTAATCGTGACCTTGTTCAATTCACGGTAATCAATGCACATAAGCATCGATCCGTCTTTCTTCTTAATGAATAAGATCGGCGCTCCTCACGGGGATGAACTTGACTGTATGAATCCTTTCTCCAACAATTCGTCTAACTGCTTCTTTAGTTCCTACATTTCTGTGGGTGCCAAACGGTAAGGTTCTTTGGCAATTGGTGTTGTTCCTGGTAGTAGATGAATTCCAAATTCTACTTCCCTGTCCGGAGGTAGTCTTGGTACTTCTTCTGGAAACACATCTGGAAACTGAGATACTACTGGAATATCTTTCAGTTCTTTTCCTTTAGTGTTAATGATTATGGAAATCAAATACACTAATGATCCTTTTTCTTACATAACTGGCTGTTTTCATCACAGAGATGAATTCTGTGGATCTGGACGGCTTATCTCCTTTAATTGTGATCTTTTCACCTCTTGGTGAATTTACTTGGATTGACTTTTGATCACATAGAATACTGGCTTTATTGGCTATTAATCAGTCCCTTCCTAAACAACATCAAATTCTGCCAGATTCATTGGATAAAGGTTTGCAATAAACTTTTGATTTAAAAATTCTATTCTTGCTCCCTGCAAGATTTCAGAAATCTTAATGGTTTCCCCATTTCCTGTCTCTACTAGACATTCTTGTGGGAGTTTAGTTAATGGTTGATTTTGAAGTTTGCAAAATGAAGTATTAATAAAACTTTGGTTCGCACCAGAGTCAAATAATACTTTAGCAAAAACAACATTAACTAAAAATGTACCGGTATCGCGTCCGGGATCATCTTAGCTTCTTCCGCGGTTAGAACAAATGCTCTAGCATTTTTAGTAGTCTTATTGTTCATGGCTGGAGCTAGTTCCGGACAGTTCGGCTTGATGTGACCCTTTTCTCCACAGCTGAAGCACACTCCATTACTAGGTTTCTTCCTACAATCTTCTTCCTTGTGTCCCAGTATCTTGCAGAAATTACAGTAGGTGGAACATCTTCCTGAATGCTTCTTCTTGCAGGCCTTACAATAAGGTGCAGAGGTAGAACCTACATTTTTCCCACGGTAGAAATTTCCATAACGAAATTATTGGGTAAGCCTTTGAGCTAGGTTCCTCCTCTGGTCCTCTTCTCGTGTATGCACTAATTCATCAGTCAATGTGTTTGCTAGTTCTACAGCTTCTTCTATAGTTTGAGGTCTAGCAGCCTTGACTACATGCCTAATTTCACTGATTAATCTCCATATGTAACGGGAGATTAATACTGGTTTTGGTGATGCAAGGGTTGGCACTATTCTAGCATATTCAAAGAATGTAGTAGTGTAGCCCTTACTATCCACTCTAGTTATTCTGAGGTTCAAGAACTTATTTGCTATATGTTATTTTTCATTGGGAGGGCAGAATTTGCTTTCCACCATGTTCTTAAATTCTTCTCATTCCATATTATAAACCCTGTCACTTCCACTAGATTGGAGGATAGTGTTCCACCATTCTAAAGCTAAGTTCTTAAACAGATTGGAAGTAAACATTATCTTATCCTCTTCCATGCACTTGATTATTTTTAGGACTGCCTCAGTCTTTTCTATCCAGCGTAGAGCTGCAACGACCCCTTCATTGCCCGAGAATTCCATTGGTTTACCAGAATTCTTTATAAGAACAACTATAAGACATGGTTCTTCTTCTTTTGGGAATGGGCACTTGAAGTATGGGTCCATTGTTTACACTGTGTTCTTGTTCAGTAGGTCGTTTACTGCCATGATTATTATATTATTATCTGCTTCCTTAACCGTTTTGATAATATATAGCATTGCGCCTATAATCCCTTGTGCCACTATGTGTGGGATGGCACTTTTATCCACTTGGCTTCCATTATTATTGTTATCCTGCTTATCGTTATTCTGGTTTTCCTGGTTCACTTCGTTGTCCATCTGGATTTTAAACATTTACCACGTACTAATATCACAAGATAATAATTAATGTAAGCAATCCCACAACAAGCATATTGATCAAAATCGTCGAACATTCCGACTTTTTCTCTATTTTATATTATGCATCTATATATATTACAAATACAACTGGAATTGAAATTACAATACTAGTATACATCCGTAGATGTTATCTATATATATATGTATATATATATATGCATATATATATATATATATATTATTTTTCTTTCAAACATACACACATATTATATATTATTATTTTATTATTATTATTATTATTATTATTATTATTATTATTATTATTATTATTACTATTACTGGTATGGGTTCATGCAGAACTCTATATTACGCTCGTCATACTTCCAGACGAGCTTTTCACCTATTTGTCTCATCCTCTCACTTCCTTCTAAAATCTCCTCACTAAAGGTTCGGAGTTCTTGCACATTTTCAGTGCTCATGGGTGGTGCAGGTGCTGGTATTGGGTTTGGGAATTGGGGCATGGGTTCTACGTAGGGGTAAGGATTTTCTAGAATCTCCCTGATGTAGTGTTCTTTATCATAATAGGGGTCTAGAGGGTCCAGGTCTGGGTAAGCTGCTAGGTTTGGCATAGGTTCATCTGGTATTGGGTAGCGTTGCTGGTAATCCCTATGGTCGTCAAACCACGGGTCGTAGTCTGGGTCTGAGGGATGGGGTGCTGGTACTCTGGGTATTTCGGCTGGGTCAAAAGCAGGCATTGGGATTTGGTTTTCTGGGTTGGCTTCAATTTCCATTGGCTGCGTGGGAAACAGTGGTAATGGCTAGGGTGCTATGAGTTGCTCTAGATTCGGGTCTGCAGCTGTAGTTGCCAAAATATGAAAATTTGCTAGACTCCTATTGAGCATATCCTGAGTGTGAGCATCCATTTCTCTCTTAGCCGCTGCTAAAGCTCGCTGTTGCTGTAACTTTTTCATCCTTTTCCTACGTTCATGAGCTCATCTGCTGAACCATCTTCTCTTCTTAGGAGGGAATGGCTCCTCAGATTGTGCCTTGAACACGAAAATCCCGTCTTCATTATCAGTCGAATACCCCGAGAGGGTAGGCTGTGAAGAGGTGCCTTCGTCCCTAGGTGAGCTGGACAACTGACGGTAAACGTCTGAAGGTCCTTGGTCGCTCATACTGTAAACTAAAAAATAGTCAAATAACACACAACTATAATGTACAGATATGCACGAAATCCCGTAGATTATTTCCTAACATATTGAATAAATTTTGGTGTCAGCAGAAGACTTCTGTGGCTGGATCAGTGGCTTAGCTCTGATACCACCTTCTATCGCAACCCCCGTCCCCTAATTACCCAGGAACGGGCGGCCGCGGCCAGTTTCAGTGGTATCGGTGTTTATCAATTTTGGCAGCGGAATTTACATCAGGACCGTAGTTAGGAAATATTTTATCAGAGTAAAATACCACACTTTTATAATATTAAATACATGGGTTAATCCCAAGTTTCCAGTACACACATTTCATAGGGATAAACCCTAATTTATTTAAATAAAAACATCTCTTTATTTAGGTAACTTTTATAGCCACTTTTCCAAGTCTTCAGTGCTGTCCAACTGGCTTCTATTTGGCTTTCACATTTTGTTACCTGAAACGCGTTTAAAAACATTTGGTCAGTGGGAAATACTGGTGAGTGAATCCCAGTTTAATCAAGATAGGTATAACCGTTTTACAGTATTGAGGGCGGTCGCGCAATTACATTTGTTTCCATCTACTTTAATTACCACCCACGGTACTGTCAACCCGATTTGTGGTCATGTTACTACTCATAGTGTAGTAACAAATTTTGTATACAAAACCCCAACATACCGACGATAATTGTAGAATACAAATTCTCATCACTGTTTAATATAATGTAAAACAACTGAGATTTTGTAAAAACAGTTTGCAAAAAGGTTCACAAAAAGGAGATTACTCACATTGTTGTCTTAGGGTTTTCCTTTAGGATTCCTGGTGATTATCTATTAATTACACAATGCACACGCGTTAGTATAATAACCCAATATTTACATTAGTAATACCCTCCCCGAGACAGAATCCAACGACTACGTCAGGCAGAACCACGACAGCCGTTACGGAACCCTAGATCAATCGGGCAACGTATCTAATACGTAACCGGGGGTTATGATACTTACAACGAGGCAGAACTTTGTTAATTAGGGGGTATAATGCCCGAGTATATATGTAGAAATTCGAGAGAGAAAGTAAAAGTTGAACGAGTTGGATGGAGGCCGATCATCTCAATTTATAGGGCCTGAATTGGTCTTCCTCGCGGCCCGCGTAAGCCAAAGGCAAAGCCTTCGCGGCCCACGAGCTAGGGTATGTAGGCCCTAGGCTTGCTGAATCGGACAACTAGCCTCGACACGGATTAGGACACATGGCGGCTCAGGGGCTCGCCTGATCTCCTAGCTGTCGCGGCCCGCGTAAGACGAAGAGCAAGTCTTCGCGGCCCACCAGGAACTAATAAAAATTGTTTTTATTTTATTTTTAATTATATAAAGGTATTTAGGGCCAAATCTCGTATTCGGGGTGTATTTTAGGACATATAGGGATGTTATAAATATATTAGGGGTGTCGGAAATATTTTAGGAGGGTTGTTATAAACGGGGATTCCAACCGTGAGGGTGTCAGAGGTGGCGGCTCGGTGTCCAATTCTTTTGGGGAACCAGGTAAGAATGATGATGAGCCGCCTTTCGGCCGTCCTTCGAGGTCTGTTGGGTAGTCAAGTTCCAAGGTAGGTGGAAAAGGTAATTCATGCATCTTTCACTTTAAATCTGGGGGGAAATCCAAGCATCGTAGGAAGGTAAGTAGGATGGCCCACGTGTCTTCGGTGGGGAATGAAGAGTGTTTTAAATCGGGCTCTAGTGCTTCGTTAAGGCCCAGTAAGAGAAATAGGGCCTAGGTGGATGAAAGTTACCTATTTTCTATCAACTGCTTTCTGGACCAGAATTTGGCTTTGGCTCAAATTTATGATGTCAATCTGGATGCTCCAACAGGTAATGTTTTATTTAAAGATAACCAGGATCAGGAGGCAGGGGGTTATTTTGACATAAGTTCCAAAGCCCCTTCGGAGGGTGGGGTTTCAATTCCCCCAACGGATCAGGTGGCATCCCGTGCTGAGGTGGCTGGAGATGGTGGTGTTTACTCCAGCGTCGATAAAGAAGTGGAAGATACCATTAATCTAGGAGTTCAGTTGGGAATGGAAGTGCAAGACTGTGCTGAATTGGTGAAGAAGACGATCTTGGGTTCAGGTATTAATGTGGTTCTTCCATGAATTTTATGTCTTCGAATTTAAGAGGTCTTGGAGGGGGTGAAAAAGCTAGGTGGGTGAAGAGCATTAAGGTGAAGCATGGGATTTCGTTTATTGCTCTTCAAGAATCGAAGTTAGAGTTGCTTAATGGTGTTGACTAGTCTGGGTTGTGGGGTGGTAGTGGTTTTAGCATTGATTGGGTGGGCTCGTCTGGTCTGTCTAGTTGTATCGTCTCGATTTGGGATGACTTGGTTTTTGTTTGTGAAGACACGGTCAAAAATAGGAACTTTTTAATCTGTATAGGGACGCTCAAAGGAAGCGGAGTTAGGCTGAACTATGACACCCGGCTTTTCAGGCCGTACCGTACAATTGTAACACGTGTTGTGAATAGGTAACAGGGCTGTATTTGACTGGTTATGATATTTATATGTGAAATTTAATGAGTTGGTAAAATTAAACTTTGATAAAAATTATGTTGGCAATGGTAAGATAAACGCTTATCGCGTAACGGGTAAGATGCGAAACGAACGTCGGTGACCACCCGATCAGTGTTAAAATCCTAAAAATAGTATGTTATGATTAGAATAAATATTTTATCATATTCGTGAGGAAAAATAAATTAAAACGCTAAGAAACTCTATTTTTCGAGTTTAAGCGCATACCGCGCGATGCAGCGCGTGTACCGACAAAATACTGTCAACACAGCCTGTCAAGGCAACTGATAATCATTTTAGTAATAATTTTGATGAGTTTATTACTTTAGAATGATAAAAATAAATAAAAACGCATAAATCCCTATTTTTGCGATTTTAAGCGCGTACCGCGCAGCACAGCGCATATACTGCCAAATACCGGCAACGTCGCCAGTCCAGGCAAACAAAATATTGTTCAATAATATTTTGGCAAGTTTATTTTTATAGAGCGTTAAAAATAATTTAAAAAGCGCTAAAACGGGTTAAAATGCTAAATAAAATACCTGGTATCCTGTAAAATACCAGTTTTACTCAATATTACATATGTATATGTATATATAATCATGTATGGGTGTGTGTGTAAGAGAGAGAAGGCTGGTTAGCAACCATGCACATCCTTTTCTCTCTCTCTCTCTCTCTCTCTCTCTCTCTCTCTCTCTCTCCTTCACTTATTGGCTACAAGGGGAGGTGGATGATGATGGTGCATGGAATAACTCAATATACATCTACAAATCCAAGAACAACTTCAAAACTCACACATTAACTCTCTCTCTCTCTCTCTTACAAATCAGCCGAAACCCTCTCCCATATCACAATAATTTCGATTTTTTCACCTGTTTATGAAGATTGAAGTTAAATCCAAGAAGATTACAAGGTGTTTTAAAGATCTAAAGGAGGTTTCTTGGTGAAACAAGCTTTTAAACACCAAAATCTAGTCAAAACCCCACTTGAATCTTGAGGGTATAAAACCAGTCTTTTTAAACATGTTCTTGATTCTTGTTGATGAGAATAATAGTGAAAAGTTTATCTTGTTCTTGATTTTAATCACAAAACTTGAAAATAAAAACAAATGGGTTTTTGAAAGAAATAAAAATGGAGATGTATGTGAGTGTGCATATGGCCAGGAGTATGTATAAACGAGTGTATGAGGTTTAGATTTGATTTTTTGATTGATTCATGTTTGATTGATTCTTGGTAGATGAAGCATGCATGTTTAAGAAGTTGTCATATGAAAGCTTTTGATTTAAAATGAGTTTATGTGAAAGTGAATTCTTTGAAATTATAAACTGTTAGGAAACTTTATTTGTAAGTATTGAAGAAAATCTCAATCAACTGGATCTCTGAAGAAGATAACAGTCCTGAAGAACACAGCAAGATGAAGAAAATCAGTTGGGACAACTGAAAAGCAAAGTATCTACTACAAAGAATCACAAGTTGATCAAGAGTTGATTTGGATTATCAGAGAAGGTCGTTTCTGATGGATCTGATGATATTTCTGATGAAATATCATCAGTTTCTGAAAAATTCTGATCATCAGACTTTCTGATGATTTGTTCACCAGAATTTCTGATGAAGTGGTTTATCAGAAATTCTGATGAAAGACCCACTTGTCTAAAAATCACAACTCTATCCTGCCACCCATGACCGAAGCATGACATTATTGGTTTTCATGATTTCAAATGCAACTTGAACGATGGATTCAATGAATATGTCAAATTGCTACTTTATGCAGGACTTATTGCATGAATAAACAATTGTTTATTCATGTCCACAGCCGTCTATAAATAGAAGGCTCGAGAGGCAGAAGATACTTGAGTTTGAAGCTTACCATTCATATACAAACACCCAAACTCCACTGCTCTTCTCACCCACAGAAATCAAGATTCATTTGTATTAGATAATAATCTTACAATCACCTTGTTAAACTAATTTGTTTCAAAGTGATATAAACTTGATAATTCTGTAGGTCTTGTTTCTTGAAAGTCTGATTTCCATTTCCGCACATCTTTTTCACATATACTGAAATCACTTGCCATATTACGTAAAAAGAAGTTGTTAAGGCCATACTGGGTCCAACAATTGGTATCAGAGCAGATTGAATAAATTATTTTCAAACGATCAATCGCTCTTCTTCTTTTTTCTAAATATGGCCAGCTTTCAAACCTGGAATAATGCTTTCAATATTGGTTCTATGTCCAAACCTCCGACTCTGGTCAGGGAGGAATACCCCTAATGGAAAATCAGGATAGTCAATTTCCTTAATGGTCATGACCGAGCTCTGTTTAGATCCATTGAAAGGGGTCCACATATACCAATGACTGAAATACCTGCAATTCCAGCAACTGACCAACTACCTGCTATCCCTGCCTCCCGAGCTCCCAAAAGTGAAATACTTTGGAGTGAGGAAGACAAGGAACTGGTAGCAGGGGATGAAAGAGCAAAATCACTCTTAATAATGGCCATCCCCAATGACATATTTTCACAAGTTGATGCTTGTGCATCAGCTAAGGAAATATGGGATCAGTTGGAAAATCTTTGTGAAGGAGGAGAAAAGATGAAAAGAAACAAGAGAACAAACAATGTCTCATTCTATGAAAGGTTTAAAAGTTTACCTAATGAAAATTTAAATGACACATATCAAAGGTTCACAAAACTTTTAAACGAGCTAAAGAAATTTGGAATAACTAAATCAAATGATGAAAGAAACATAAAATTTCTTGATGCTTTGCCTAGAGAATGGAGAAGTCTCACAATGACTTTGTCCTCAACCTTAGAACTAGGAAACATGAGTCTTCATGACTTATATAGCATCTTGATCCCTAGAGAGGAAGAAATATTTGAAGAAACCATTCAAAGAGGGGGATCTTTAGCTCTTATCTCTAACTCACAAAGACAAACAACTTCCAATGATCCACAACCATCAAACAGCCAGGTCTTTGAAACTTCTGATTCATCATCAGATTTTTCAGCCTTTGCTGATGCAATAGCACTGCTCACCAAAACATTTGAGCAGAGGTTGAGGGGAGGAAGCCAGAGGTACCAGAGGAGTGATAGAAGGAGGATGGATGATAGATCTAAAGAAGAAGTTAGATCTAAGGATAAAGGAAAGGCTGAGGTGGGGTGTTACAAGTGCAAGCAAAAAGGTCATTATGTATCTGAGTGTAAGACCAAGAAGCTGAAAGATGTTGCTTACTATGAAAAGAAGCTTGAGGAAGCTAAGAAGCAACAACAGCAAGTTAGCTTAATTGCTGGAACAGATACATGGCTATCTGATGATTCTTCTGATGATGAAGAAGAAGAAATGGCCAACTTCTGTCTCGTGGCACTTTCTGATGACATACCAGAGACTTCAAGACAATAGGTAAGTTTAAACAATCTTGATCTTGAACACAAGCTAAATGAGCTCATGTCAGATTTTTTAAACTTGCAAGTTAAACATCAATAATATGGTAAAAAATCTGATGAGTTGCAGAGGACCTTGAATAAAATCATTCTTGAAAACCAATTACTTATAGAACAAAGTTTAGATCAAAGAGCTAAAATTGAATTCTATGAAAATGAAAGAAGAGAGCTTTACAAGAAAATCAATAATAAAGAAATTAACGTAAGAGGTTTTCAAGAGGCAAAAGAATTCATAAATTTCATAGAGTCCACTCCAAAGAACAAAGGAGAAGGGTGGGTTATGTAAGAACAAATAATAACAAACCCACTGTCTTTGTAAAAGCAACTCAACAGACTTCTGATAAATTCTTATTAGAATCTGATTCTGAAACTTGCAAATCAACATGTTCTGAATTCTCATTTGATAAGCCAAATTTTGAACCAAAAAGAAGTGAATACAGTCAAGAGTTTGTAAAAAACTCAAGAAGCAGTTCACTCATCTTTTCAAAATTGTCCCTTCATTCCATCACAAGAAGGAAAATCAGAAATTTCTGATGATTCCTGTATGTGTGTTGAAATACTGAAGCTTGTTCAACACCATCTCCAAAAGAAAAAGAAAAATTCTGTTAATGGCTCAACATTTAACAGAAATTCTGATGAAAGGTCATCTAGAAGAAATAATAGAACCAGAATATCATCAGAAAGTGTACCCAAGCATGCTTGGGTACCTAAAACCCTCTAATCATTTCATTTCAGGACCATCATGTGCAGCAGATCTGGTACTGCGACTCAGGAAGCTCCAAGCACATGACTGGAGATAGGAACTTACTCAGCAACTTTGTCTCAAAGCTGGGTAAAATGGTGAACTTTGGAAATGGAGTGAAAGGTAGGATAAAGGGATACGGATGTATCAGGTATGGATGTTTGACCATTGAAAGAGTAGCTTATGTTGAAGGCTTAAAGTATAATTTGCTAAGTTGTGGTCAATTCTGTGACAAAGGTTTTCAGGTAACATTTTTACCATAAAAATGCTTGCTAATAGGTATGGATGATAATAAAATATATTTGAGTGGGAAAAGAATAAGACAATCAATATATTACTTTGACTTCAAAGAAGAAAATGAACATCCTAAACTATGTTTATTTTCAAAAATCAACAAAGCAAGTAGTTGGTTGTGGCATAAAAGATTGGCTCACTTAAATTTCAAAAACCTAAACAAATTAGCAAGTAAAGGTCTGGTAAAAGGGTTACCTTTCATATCCTCTAAAAAGGATAAAATTTGTGATGCTTGTGAGATGGGAAAGTCAAAAAGAAGCTCTCACAAGTCAATTTCTGAATCTTCCATTACATAAAATTTGGAACTTTTACACATGGATTTGTGTGGACCCATAGGTACAGAAAGTTTTTCTGGAAAGAAATATATACTAGTAATAGTTAATGATTTTTCCAGATATACATGGGTTGAATTTTTGAGAAAGAAAAGTGAAACACCTGATTTAATCATTAATTTTATCAAGAAAATTGAAAATCTGTTAAAACTAACAGTAAGAAAGATTAGATCAGACAATGGGACAGAATTCAAAAATTCAAAAATTGAAAGCTTTCTTGTAAACAAAGGAATCTCTCATGACTGTTCTGCTCCCAGAACCCCTCAACAAAATGGGGTTGTTGAAAGAAAAAATAGAACCTTAGTAGAAGCTGCCAGAACAATGCTTGCATATGCCAAAATGCCATCTCACTTTTGGGCAGAAGCAATTGCAAATGCATGTTTTATTCTTAACAGAACTCTTATCAACAAAAGGCTAAACAAAACACCCTATAACATTATAAATGATAGAATTCCAAGTGTAAAATTTTTACACACATTTGGTTGTAGAAGTTTTGTCTTCAATGATTTTGAAAGCCTTAAAAAATTTGACAGAAAAGCAGAAAAAGGTATTTTTCTTGGATATTCTTTGTCCTCAAAAGTGTATAGAATTTTTATTCTTAATACAAGGACAATCAGAGAAAGTTTATATGTCTCATTTGATGACTCATCAGAGACTGAAGTTTCTTATGAATACATGAATGAAATAAACTTTTCTGACAAACAAGAAAATTATGAGCATCTATTTGAAATGATATTAGAAGATTTTCTAGAACATAATAAAGCTTGTACATTTAAATCATCAGAAATATCATGTACTAACCCTGAAGAACAAGTAAATAGCACAACAGAGAATCAAAATTCTGGTGCTTTACATGAAACAGAGGTAACTGAACAGGGGGAAACTTCAAATCCATCAGAACCAACAATTGTTCAAAACAGGTTAAGATGGATCAAAGGACATGTTCATTCTGATATCATTGGCAATCCAGCTGATAGTGTGAGAACAAGATCTGCAACTGCACATGAATGTGCATATCCTGGGTTCTTAAGCACAATAGAACCCAAATCTGCCAAAGAAGCTCTGAATGATCCAGATTGGATACAAGCTATGCAAGAAGAGCTGGATCAATTCGAAAAGAGCAAGGTATGGGATCTGGTACCTAAGCCCAAAGACAAATCTGTCATAGACTCAAAATGGGTATACAGGAATAAATCTGATGAAAATGGCATAATCACAAGGAACAAAGCAAGGTTAGTGGTCAAAGGTTACTGTCAACAAGAAGGTATTGATTATGATGAAACTTTCGCACCAGTAGCTAAACTAGAAGCTGTAAGAATTTTTCTTGCTTATGCTGCATCCAAGAATTTCAAAGTTTATCAAATGGATGTAAAATCAGCTTTCCTAAATGGTAAAATTGAAGAAGAAGTTTATGTGAAACAACCAGAAGGCTTTGTTGATCCAAAATTTCAAAATCATGTTTATAGATTAAACAAAGCCTTGTATGGATTGAAGCAAGCTCCTAGAGCCTGGTATGAAATACTATGAAACTTCTTACTCAATTCTGGATTTACCAAAGGCACTATTGACACCACACTTTTTCTCAAAACATATAAAGGTCATACCTTGTTGGTTCAGATATATGTTGATGACATTATATTTGGATCAACAAATGAAAAATTTTGCAAAAAGTTTCAAAAGTTAATGACCAGCCATTTTGAAATGAGCATGATGGGTGAATTAACCTTTTTCTTAGGGTTGCAAGTCAAACAAAGAATTGATGGAATATTTCATAGTCAATCAAAGTATGTTAAAACAATTCTACAAAAATATTCACTTGAAAACTGCTCTGTTTCAAAAACTCCCATGGCAACAGGGAACAAATTAGATTCTGATAAAGATGGAATAAGTGTAGATATTAAAACCTATAGGGGGATGATAGGGTCATTGTTATACTTGACTGCAAGTAGACCAGACATCATGTTTGCTACATGCTTTCTGGCCAGATATCAATATGACCCTAAAGAATCTCATTTAAAAGCTGTGAAAAGGGTTTTCAAATATCTAAAAGGCACTTCAGAACTTGGTCTCTGGTATCCAAAGGATACAAACCTTGAATTAATTGCATACACAGATGCAGATTATGCAGGGTGTAAGATTGACAGGAAAAGCACATCAGGTGCTTATCAAATCTTTGGGGAAAAATTAGTATGTTGGGCAAGCAAGAAGCAAAACTGTGTTGCCACATCAACAGCAGAGTCAGAATATATTGTAGCAGCAAGTTGTTGTTCACAAGTGTTGTGGATGCAAACTCAACTGAAGGATTATGGAGTAAATCTGACAAAAATACCAATTTTGTGTGATTCAAAGAGTTCAATTGCAATAACTGAAAATCCAGTTCATCACTCAAGAACCAAACACATAGATGTCAGATATCACTTCATAAAAGATCATGTGGAGAAAGGTAACATTGAAATGTATTTTGTACCAACTGAAAACCAAATTGCTGATATATTTACAAAACCTCTTGATTAAAAGAGACATAATTTTTTGATCAGCAAACTTGGCATGGTCAACTTAAGAGATGAAAATGTTTCAGAAATAAAAGCAAGACAAAATGAAAACCAAATTGATAATAACCAAGATACTGAGAATGAAAGGACAATTAAGCAAAATTCTGATGCAGAAATTCATCTATTTGATGAAAAATCAGAAGATTTAATAAATCATCAATAAAATGTGATGATTTACCAGAAATTCTGATATTCATCAGGAACTTTTGTTTAAATGTACATAATAATCAGTAATCATCAAAAGTCCATATCTTCATACATATTCCATTTGTATAAATTTGTAGTTTTTTTTATTTAAAAAAAATGATTCAGACTCCTATAAATGAATCAAATGTCTTCTGATGATATATATGAGAAAATTTAACTCTTCAAGAAACATTTAGAGATTTTTCAATATATATCATTAAAAAGACAACATGGGAAAGCACTTAATTGAAGAAATGGTTTTTGACTGGACCATGTCTGAAATCAAAAAGGGTCCCGCATAAAAAGGTGCAAGTTGGATACTAGTGTTTATCCTTTTAAAAATCGTTGGAATCTCTAATCATCTTTAACGAGATATACATTAAATTAGAGATAAACCAAAGGTTTTTCAAAAACGGTTGCTTCTTTAAAAGATTAAAACATCATTAAGGTGTCATAAAACACCTTGAATACAAACAACCCCCGAAAAACACTCAAAAATCTCTGTCTCAGCTCACTATAAATATCCCCTCCAAAACAGAGACGTTCATCTTCAATCTTCATTCTCAAACCCTAAAAACCCTTCTCAAAAGCAAAAACCCAAATCCTAAATGGCTGCCACCAACAACAGTCCACCTCCAGCTGAACACTCTCTTCCCTTAATCACTGAAGCTGAATATCTTCCTTTGAAGAACAACAATGAAGCAATGAATTCTAACATCGAACAATACGATGTGAAGTGTCAAATTCTCATTGAATTTCTGATCAGAAGCCCAATAGCTCATGCCCTTACAAAAAGCAAAGAGGTACCAGAAAGACTGCTACAACAAGTTGTAAAAACTCTCGAACCTCATAGTTCAAGTTTGGAGCTAACAGCACATGTGTGGGAAGATATCTTCATCACAATCTCATCAGATAAAATAAGGGAATGTTTGGAACTACCCTTAAATCAAGAGTATGAAGAAGCACCACCAAAAGAAGACATGTTTGAACAACCTGATGCTGTAATGGGATGCAAGGCAAAGATTTCAAAAATCAATGAGTTCAAGAGGAACAAGCTGCCTGCCTTCTGGCAAGTGTTAATGGAAATACTGAATAAGTGCTTATCATCCAAGATTGGAGGTACAGATCAGATAAATATGAATATTCTAACAATCATGTTCAGCTCATAACTTGGTTGAATATTGATTTTGGAACAGAAATATTTAATTTGATCAAAAGATCAATTCTGACCAAAACTGGAAAGATAGATTAACATCTACCATTCCCCAGATTTCTATCCATCATAATTTCTGATGCTTTTTCTGAAAAGAATCTACAAACTCCAAAATCAAAATTTATGTGGAAATTAGAAATTATGAGACCTTGGAGTGTTGCAGGGTCATGGAAGTCAGATTTTGATGTACCTGTTTTGCCAGAAAATATGATGAATCTTATACCAGAAAACTCATCATACAGAGCAGAATATCTGAGAATGTTAAGTAAGCAAGCAGAAACAAAAGAAGGATTTGAAAAGGTGTCACCCATGGAGCATGATGCAGAAGAATCAAGCACACCAAGAATAGAGCAGCAGGATGAATCTGATCCTCATCCAACTGATAAAGATGTGCATATGACAGAAGAACATCATGCTGAAGGCTCACATATGGGAGAAACAGGTGCAACAAAATCTAAACTCAATATATTTTATACTTCTTAAAGTGATTCTGATGAATCAATTCAACCAAAATATGAAATATTACAAAGAAGCACTGTTTTTACAAAACAAAATGTGAGTAAAACAAAAGACCCATTTTCTGAGTCAGACTCTGAGGAGGAAAATGTGGTGACAACAGGTGGAGATCAGTCTACTGGTCAAGGAAACCTGGATGAGAAAAATAAAAGTTTCTCAACAACTCATGGAGAACCTGAAGGGGTTCATGGATATGAAGAAAACCAGGACTTGAATATGTTTCAATTTTCTGGTGAGGAAACAGAGAATTTGGATACTTCCAATCCTCTTAACCTCAGAACATCAGAAAATGTGTTTCTGGTGGCGTTAGAAGAGAAACATCTGTTGTTTCTCCTATTTCCCAAGAACAACCATCTATGTCTCCAAAACAACTTCATAAAGAACTTGAAGATAAAGCTGCTACTGAGAAAACAGTCATGGATGAAAAACTTGATCTGATACTAGAAGAAATCAGAAATAAAAAATCAGAAGTCAAAGCTTTATCAGAAACTGTCAAAACTATGCAGAAACAAACTGAAGAAAATAATGCAGCTCTCAAAGAAATACAAAAGTCATCAGAAAACAAAGGAAGTTCATCAGAAATGGAGAAGGCTTTTAAAGAACTACATGATATCAAGAAAAAGATGACTGAGATTGCAACTGCAGGAGAAAGTTCAAGTTCAGGAAGGCTTCTTGAAGAAATACAACTTCTCAGAGCCAACAGCAGCAGCTTGACTGAGGCTTTTGAGAAGTTGATACTGGAATTAAGTGAACAAAGAAATAAAAAAAATCAGGAGTTTCAGAAGATAAAGAAACAAGAAGAAACAAACACTCAAGCTCTTACTAACATTCACTTGCTAGTAAAAAGACTGCAGTACAATGTTGCCACACTGGCAAAAGTTGATCTTCATATACTAAAAACTCCAATTCCACAAGAAAGACAAGCATCAGAAAATCCTCAGACAGAAACCATCCAGCAAGAACAAATCAAGCAAACAGAAACCTCAACAGCTCAAAAACAGAAGCAGACCATGGGTCCACCACCAGATAAACAAAAGTTACCAATGGGTCTTCCACCAAGCATACCAAAGCCAGACACTTCAAGGATCCAACATAAAGAATATACTTCAGCTCAACCTTCCTCTACAACCATAACTGGAGAAACAAAATTTAGCATAAGGATGGACACAAACTAGAAGCGAAGAATGGAACATGAAGTGACCTCCTCAAAAAGGCCAAGAAAAATAATGAGAGTAAATTCAGAAGGCAACATCAAAGAATCAGAAGTGCTGGAAGGTGATCTACATACAATCATGTATCCAGAAGAATATCTGAAGCACTACTATTGGAAAGGTCCAGAAGACAACCCAACAAGACCACTCTCACCAATGAGTAAAGGTATTTGTGACGAAAGAAATAATGGAAGCTGGGTAATATTGCACAACAACTTGACCAATCCAATAGTATCAATTGAAAGAGTTGATACTTTGACTACTGGAGGAGGCATATTAGGAAATGAAAGTCAAAACAAGTACACCTTGGTCAGAAAAGATAAAGATGTTCAAAAGGTTACTGATGCAGATCTGGCTGATAAAATTCATCCAATAGACATAGTCAAAATGAAGAACATCATTGATGAATAGAAAGGTGGTTCAGTATTGATCAGGAGAGCGCTTGACAGCCTTAAAAGTGCAGGAGCAAAACTATACCAAAGAGCAGCACTAGCAGACTTTGATCTATGTATCAATTTCGAGTATTGCACTAAAGTATTAATACCTCCACCCAACACAATGATTCCAGCTGAAATCCCTTCAAAAGAACTCATTTTCCATATAAGGATGGAATTTATTTATTTAGGACAACCGGTTAACATATCAGATGTTTATCATCATGATTTAAGGATCTTGGGATTTACAATTTGGGTCGCTCAGAGGTGTTTTAATAACATGTCGCCCTTGGCCCGTTCAGAGGAATTTTAATAACATGACGCCCTTTTTAAAAATCCTACCATACATCTTTTATTTGATCCGGGTTCCTGACATGTTTGTCTCACATGACACGTGTCTTTATTTTATTGGACAAGAATTTTCGAGGTGTTACAACCTCACCCCCTTAAAAGAAATCTCGACCTCGAGATTTACTGGAACAATTGAGGGTATTTTTCCTTCATTGTGGACTCTAACTCCCACGTATAATCGGGACCTCTACGGGCATCCCATTTGACCTTGACAATAGGCACGTGCTTCCTTCGAAGCTTCTTTACCTGTCGATCCTCAATCGACACAGGTTTTTCCATAAATTTCAAGCTCTCATCTATGTGCACATCTGTGTGTGGTATAACTAGTGATTCATCAGCTAGACATTTCTTCAGATTGTAGACATGGAACACATTGTGAATACCACTAAGCTCGTCAGGTAAATTTAACTTATAAGCCACTGACCCAACACATTCGATGATCTCGAATGGTCCTATATACCTCGGGCTTCATTTACCTTTCTTACCAAATTGCATCACCCCTTTCCAGGGTGACGCCTTAAGCAAAACTTTATCGCCAACCTCAAACTTGAGAGGTTTTCGCCTCTTATCAGCATAGCTCTTCTGCCGATCCCGGGCAGCTTTTAGGCGGTCACGTATTTGGACAATCTTGTCCGTCGTCTCAAAGACTATATCAGGACCTGATAATTGAGTGTCTCCTACTTCTGCCCAACAAATGGGCGTTCTGCACTTTCTACCATATAATGCCTCAAAAGGTGCATCCTGAATGCTGGTATGGTAGCTATTGTTATAGGAGAACTTGACCAATGGTAGGTGCTTATCCCAGCTTCCTCCGAAATCAATTACACATGCACGAAGCATGTCTTCCAAGGTCTGGATGGTACGCTCACTCTGCCCATCCGTCTGAGGATGGTAAGCTGTAATAAAATTCAATTGCGTGCCCAGAGACTGTTGGAAACTTTTCCAAAAATGCGAAGTGTATCTAGTATCCCTATCAGAGATAATAGACACTGGTACTCCATGCAGAGATACGATTTTATCAACATACAGTTGGGCCAACATGTCCGAACTGTAAGTCTCCTTAATGGGTAGGAAATGCGCTGACTTAGTCAATCTGTCAACTATGACCCATATAGTATCATTTCCCTTTTGCGTCTTTGGCAACTTGGGGATGAAATCCATCGTTACCATTTCCCATTTCCAAGTGGGAATTTCAGGCTGTTGTAGCAAACCTGACGGCTTCTGATGCTCAGCCTTGACTTCAGCACACGTCAGACATTTAGCTACATGGGCAGCTATAGACCTTTTCAAGCCTATCCACCAATAATTTGCCTTCACATCCTGGTACATCTTATTAGCTCCAGGATGAACGGAATATCTGGAACTGTGGGCTTCCTGAAGGATGACGTCTCGAAGTCCTCCATAAACAGGAACCCATATCCTTCCATTTAATCTCAGGTTCCGTCCTTGCCATAGGATAACTATTCTTCAGTTACTCTTAGCTTTTCAATAGGATAGTTAGCTTCTGACACAGCTTCCTTCTGTGCAGCTAACAACCTTTCATTCAGACTGTTCTTGATTTCAATGCTCTTGGCATTGATCCTTATTGGCTTCACTCTTTCTTTTCTGCTCAAGGCATCTGCGACTACGTTGGCCTTGCCTGGATGGTATCTTATTTCACAATCATAATCATTCAGAGTTTCCGTCCAACGTCGCTGCCTCATATTCAAATCCTTCTGATTGCACAGATGCTGAAGGCTCTTGTGACCGGAATAGATCACACACTTGGTTCCATACAAGTAGTGCCTCCATAGTTTTAGTGCAAATACAATGGCACCCAACTCCAAATCATGGGTGGTGTAATTCTTCTCGTGCACCTTTAGTTGACGTGAAGCGTAGGCAATGACCTTGCCTTTTTGCATTAACACACAACCTATCCCGGTGTGTGATGCATCACAATATACTACAAACTCATCAATTCCATCAGGCAATGTTAGTATAGGAGCATTGCTCAACTTCTGCTTCAAAATATCGAAGGATTCTTGCTGCTTAGGCCACCAGTTAAACTTGCTATTCTTGCGAGTCAGCAAAGTCAGGGGTGCTGCAATTCTTGAGAAATTCTCGATAAAGCGTCTGTAGTATCCTGCTAGTCCTAGGAAACTGCGAGTCTCTGTAGGCGTCTTCGGCTCCTGCCAATTCATGACTGCTTCAACCTTAGCGGGATCCACTTGGATACCATGCTCATTCACAATGTATCCAAGAAATTGGACTTCTCGAGGCCAAAACTCGCATTTAGAAAATTTGGCATAGAGCTTTTCTTGATGTAGCAGCTTCAGAATACATCGGAGATGTTTCTCATGGTCAGCTTGACTCTTCGAGTAGATGAGAATGTTGTCGATGAAGACGATGACGAATTTATCTAAATAAGGCTTGCAGACACGATTCATGAGATCCATGAATGCGGCAGGTGCATTAGTGAGCCCAAAAGGCATCACTAGAAACTCGTAGTGACCATAACGAGTCCTAAATGCAGTCTTGTGAACATCTTCATCCTTAACCTTCAATTGATGGTAGCCTGACCTCAAATCAATCTTAGAAAAGTAGCTTGCTCCTTGCAATTGATCGAACAGATCGTCGATCCTGGGCAAAGGGTACTTATTCTTGATAGTAACCTTGTTAAGCTCTCGGTAATCGATACATAAACGCATCGACCCATCTTTCTTCTTGACAAACAAGATCGGTACTCCCCATAGAGACAAACTAGGTCTAATAAAACCCTTGGCTAACAAGTCATATAGCTGCGTCCTTAATTCCTTCATTTCTATTGGAGCCAATCTATACGGTGCTCTTGCAATAGGCGCTGCTCCTGGAATGATGTCAATTCTGAACTCCACTTGTCTATCTGGTGGCAAACCAGGTAGTTCTTCAGGGAAAACTTCAGGGTACTCAACAATAACGGGGATGTCTTCAATCTTGGGCTTCTACTCATCAATGGTCACCTGTGCCATATAAATGACACAACCCTTCTTCAAACATTTGGATGCCTTTAGCATAGACACTTGCTCAGGCAATCCATGATGAGTATCTCCCTGAATGGTAAGTGGTTCACCGGACGGTGTCTTGATCACCACTTGCTTCTTGTTGCACACAATTTGGGCTTGGTTATGCGATAACCAATCCATACCCAACACTACATCGAAACCGGCTAACTTAAAGGGTAATAAGGATAAAGGAAAACAGTGGTTCCTAATGGATATGACACATCCATCTAACACAGTCAAGACTGTTTCCATAGTCCCATCAGCTAATTCCACCTCATAATTCACACTTAAGGCTTTAACAGGCAATCTTAACAACTCACAAAACTTATCATCTACAAAGGATTTATCTGCTCCAGAATCAAACAATACTCTTGCGAAAACATCATTAATGAGAAACGTACCGGTTATGACGTTGTCGTTCTGGATGGCCTCCTGAGCATTCATTTGAAAGACCCTGGCGTTGGTCTTTTTCCCTTCCTCAGCTTTCTTTGCCAGTTTTGGGCAGTTGGTCTTGATGTGCCCTTTTTCATTGCAACTATAGCAAGTTGCATCCTTCTGCTTTTTGCACTCAAGGGTCATGTGCTCAGAGGACTTGCAAATCCCACATGCCTTCGGCTGGGATTGGGATTTCTGCTCATACCTGCACCTCCCGAAATGGTGCTTCTTGCAAATCTTGCACTTTGGCCTATCACCTGATTGTTGATCACTCTTCTTAGTTTCAGACTGTCACGGCCCCCGACCCGGTTTGACCCGTTTCCGGAGCCGCGAGACAGAAATCCCGTGATATTTATTTATGTGATTTTAGCAGCGGAATTTTTCCATCAGGATCGTTTTAAAGCTAAAAACTTTTCCCGATTATTTTATTTCACAATTCGGGATTAAACCCCGATAATTTACAATAACAAGATTTTACTGAGAAATCTTTATTTTTACAAAACATATTTCTTTATTTTATAATGAGCCAATATCTTAAGCTTGAAATGCTCCCCAGCACTTTTCCTGAATTACAATAGATCACCTGAAACATGTTTGAAAAAGGTTTTGTCAGCGGGAAATACTGAGTGAATCATTCTATTTATTTTAAAATGACTCGTTTATTATAATTTACAGTATTAAGAGTTTTTACATATGTTTCTGATATCTACCAACTACCCACAGTATTTGTCACTCGACCGGATCTGTGACTGTGGTCATATCACCATTGGCTGCCCCAATGAATGACGTATATCACTTATTTTTAGGTTCGCCCACCTAATGTGATTAAAACAGTAGTAATGTGCACAATACCCCACATACCGGCTGTAATTTGGTGATTACATAAACTTAATCACTGTAATTATAATTCTGAAAATAACTTGGAGTATTGTAAAACAGTTTGATAAAAAGAGAATGACTCACATTTCAGATTTAACACGGACAGAATATGGTTTAGCCTTGTTAACCTAATTTAAATAATAATGCACACAAAACCGGGTTAATGATCAATACAGCATTTACGATAACTCACGAGATCAAATTCTCACAAGGAACGACAAAGTGCAATACTTAAACATCCATCGATTTACGACGAACGACAAAGTATAACCCTATGTGGGCGGCACTTAACATCCATTGGATATATTGATCAGTCGGAAAATGAATCGTAATAGCGATCGAGTGATTACCCTGTTTTGCGGCAGCACTTCGTGATTTAGTGCGTGTTTTTGGACTGTATTTGTAATAATTCGACGTACATAGAACTTATGAGCGTCGTTTTAACTTCCCTGTTCAAGTCCCAAGGTCCTCTATTTATACCCGAAAAATAGCCTTGCTTACGGACCGTAAGCCGTAACCCTTACGGTCCGTAAGGGTGCGGTCTAATTATAGGGTAGCCTAGTCAGTGGTATAGGCTTGGTGAATCAATTACCTCGAGAATTCTCAGTTTAGACAACGAAAATTGTTGATAATTATCAACTAGGGTTTACCCCCCCTTCAGTTTTAAGGGCCCTGATCCTAATTCCGATTGTTCTGAAAATTTTAGGGTTAGTGCAGAATTACTTGGGTGTCTCAATTAGGGTTTTCTTATTGACTAATTATCATCCTAATTATGGATTTTAATGAGAGTTGTTACATCCTCCCCACCTTAAGAAAAATCTCGTCCTCGAGATTCACTAAAATAGATGAGGGTATTTCCGCTTCATTTCTGATTCCAGCTCCCAAGTATATTCTGGTCCCCTCTTCGAATCCCATTTGACTTTCACCAGTACTAGTCGCTTGTGTTTGAGAAATTTGACCGTCTGGTCTTCTATTTGTAAGGGTTTCTCTATGAATTTCAGCTTTTCATTTACCTTCACATCTTGAAGAGATACTACCAGGGATTCATCTGATAAACATTTCTTAAGATTGGATACATGAAATACATCATGTACTCCAGCTAATTCTTCTGGTAGTTGTAAGCGATAAGCTACTGGTCCTATTCATTGGATCACTGGGAATGGTCCAACATATCTTGGACTCAGTTTTCCTTTCTTACCGAATCGTACTACTCATTTCCAAGGAGAAACTTTCAATAGTACTTTGTCTCCTATCTGGAATTCTAGTGGCTTGCGGCGATTATCTGCATAGCTTTTCTGACGATCTCTGGCTGTTTTCAATCTTTCCTTGATTTGAGTTATCTTGTCTGTGGTTTCTTGTACGATCTCTGGACCTGATAATTGACTTTCTCCTATTTCTGCCCAACATACGGGAGTTCTGCACTTGTGTCCATACAGTGCTTCGAATGGAGCGGCCTCGATGCTTGAGTGATAACTATTGTTATAGGAGAATTCGATTAATGGTAAATGGTTATCCCAAATACCACCAAAGTCAATTACACAAGCTCGGAGCATGTCTTCTAGAGTTTGGATCGTCCCTTCACTTTGTCCGTCTGTTTGTGGATGATATGCAGTACTTAGATTGAGTCGAGTTCCCATTGCTTCTTGGAAGCTTGTCCAGAAACGGGAAGTGAAACGACTATCTCTATCTGATACAATGGAGAGTGGGACTCCATGTAAGGATACTATTTCATCCACATACAACTTGGCTAACCTTTCCATGCTAAAGGTTTCTTTCATAGGTAGAAAATGAGCAGATTTGGTTAATCGATCCACAATTACCCAAATCGCATCGTTACCTTTTCTGGTTTTGGGTAACTTAGTAACAAAGTCCATTGTTATGAGTTCCCATTTCCATATAGGCATTTCTAACTGTTGTAGTAGTCCTGAAGGTTTCTGGTGTTCGGCTTTAACTTGTGAACAAGTTAGACATTTAGATACGTATTCGGCTATATCCTTTTTCATTCCTATCCACCAGAAATTCTTTCTTAAATCTTGGTACATCTTATTGTTTCCTGGGTGTACAGTATACCTAGATTTATGAGCTTCCTCTAAAATCTTAGATCTTAAATTTCCCTGTTTAGGTACCCAAATTCTGTTTTTGTGGAATTTCCAATTTCCATCATTTCCTTGTCCCAATTCCTTTAGGTAACCTTTCATTTCTTCACCATCATCCTTGATTGCTGTTTCCTGAATTTCCTTTAATTGTTCCATTAAATCTACTTGTAGATTTATTCTAAGAGCACGAACTCGCTTTTGCTTTTCATGATACTTACGACTTAAGGCATCTGCGACTACGTTTGCCTTTCCTTCGTGATATTGAATATCACAGTCGTAATCACTCAGGATTTCCATCCATCTTCTTTGCCTCATATTTAACTCTTTTTGCCCAAATATATACCTTAAACTTTTATGATCTGTATAAACAGTAAACTTACTTCCATACAGATAATGTCTCCATATCTTAAGGGCAAAAACTATAGCTCCTAATTCTAAATCATGAGTCGTATAATTTTCCTCGTGCTTTTTCAATTGTCTGGAAGCATACGCAATTACCTTCTTGCGTTGTATTAACACACATCCAAATCCTAATTTTGAAGCATCACAATATACTTCAAAATCTTCTGTTCCTTCTGATAAGGCTAAGATTGGAGCATTGGTTAATTTCTGCTTCAAGATTCTAAAGGCTTCTTCTTGTTTAGGTCCCCATTCAAACTTAATGGCTTTACAGGTTAGCTTAGTTAATGGTACAGCTATCTTGGAAAAATCCTTAATAAACCGTCTATAATATCCGGCTAAACCTATAAAACTTCTAATTTCCATTGCGGTTTGTGGAACCTTCCAATTGGTAATTGCTTCTATTTTAGCAGGATCTACGTGAATACCTTCATGATTCACCATGTGTCCTAAGAATTGCACTTCTTGTAGCCAAAATTCACACTTCGAAAATTTGGCGTACAACTTTTCTTTTCTTAACAAAGTTAAGAGTGCATGCAAGTGCTGACAATGTTCGTCCTGACTTTTTGAATAAATAAGTATATCGTCTATGAAAACAATTACAAATTTATCCAAATATGGTTTACAGATTCTTTTCATCATGTCCATAAATGCTGCAGGTGCATTAGTTAACCCAAAGGGCATGACTGTAAACTCATAGTGTCCATACCTAGTTCTAAAAGCAGTTTTAGGTATGTCTTCTTCTTGAACCTTTAATTGATGATATCCGGAGCGCAAGTCTATCTTAGAAAAGTACCTAGCGCCTTGTAATTGATCAAAAAGATCATCAATCCTAGGTAATGGGTATCGATTCTTAATTGTAACCTTATTTAGCTCTCTATAATCGATACACATTCTCATTGATCCATCTTTCTTTTTCACAAACAACACTGGTACACCCCAAGGGGATGAACTAGGTTGTATAAATCCTTTGTTTAGTAATTCATCTAATTGCTTCTTCAATTCTAGCATTTCGGTAGGAGCTAATCGATAGGGTGCCTTGGCTATCGGTGTAGTTCCTGGAATTAGATGAATCCTAAATTCTACCTCCCTATCTGGTGGTAACCCAGGTAAATCTTCTGGGAATATATCTGGGTATTCTGAGACTACAGGAATTTCCTTAAGTTCTTTACCTTTAGTACTAATGATTACTGAAATCATATATACTATTCCTTGTTTTCGTTCATAATTAGCAACTTTCATTACTGATATGAACTTCAGTGGCTTTCGAGGTTTATCTCCTGTAATCATGATTACTTCTCCAGTAGGTGATTGAATTTCTATAGAGTTTTTATCACAAATGATTTGAGCATGGTTGGCTATTAACCAATCCATTCCTAACACAACATCAAATTCAGCTAATTTCATAGGTAATAGGTTTGCATCAAATTTGTGACCTGAAAGTTCTATTTCTACTTTTTTGCAAAACCTGATTGATTTTTACTGAATTCCCATCTGCGGTTTCGACTGTAAAAATCTGCCTAATGGTAGTTAAGGGTAACTTAAGAGCTTGGCAGAATGAAGTATTTATAAAACTTTGGTTTGCACCAGAGTCAAACAATACTTTTGCATAAACGTCGTGAACTAAAAATGTATCGGCTATCACATCCGGGATGAGCTCTGCTTCTTGAGTGGTTAACTGGAATGCTCTGGCATTCTTCTTAGTAGCTCCTTCGGTCGCCTTAGGTTTGTTGTCTACTGGTTTGACATTCTGTTTTGAAATGTCCGGCTTCTCCACAATTGTAACAAATTATGGATTTCTTTCTGCAGTTTTCTTCACGATATCCTATCGTTTTGCAAAAATTGCAAATTTTATTACATTTTCCAAAATGTTTCTTTTTTCAAATTTTACAGAATGGCAAAGTTGAAGATTGCCCTGTTCCTCTTTTCTTGAAACTACTATTACCCACCCTAAATCCTTGGGTAATTTTCTGAGCTAGTTCCTTCTTCCTGTCTTCATCTCTTGTGCGTATCAATTCATCAGTTAGGGTGTTAGCTAATTCTACAGCATCGTCAATAGTGCGAGGTCTCGCAGTCTTAACGATATTGCGAATTTCGCTAATTAATCCCCAAATATAGCGAGAAATGAGTACCGGTTCTAGCGAAGCCAGTGTTGGTACCACTCTAGCATATTCAAAGAATGTCGAAGTATAACCACGACAATCCACACCTAACATCCGATGATTTAGGAACTTATTTGCCATTTATTCCTTTTCATACTCAGGACAGAATTTTCTTTCTACAAGATTCTTAAACTCCTCCCAAGTCATAGCATAAGCCCTATTTCTTCCTTTAGCTTGTAACACAGTGTTCCACCATTGGAGTGCTCCTTCTTTAAACAGATTTGATGCGTACATGACCTGATCATCTTTGGCACACTTACTTATTGCAATTACTGCTTCGGTTTTCTCTAACCAACGCAGTGATGCAGTTACCCCTTCATTGCCTGCAAATTCAATGGGTTTACAAGAAAGGAATTCTTTGAAAGTGCAACCAGGTGTTGCAGCTTTTAGTTTCTTAGGGAGCGGCGTGTGCTGGGATTCATTGTTATGATTATTGCCCCCATTTATACTGCTACTGAAGTTATCTTCAGAAGTACGTTTACTAGGAATGATATGTTGCGGTTAGATTGGACTTTTTACAGCAGCAACGAATGCTGGAATAGCATTGGCTATCCCTTGAGCAACAATATTTTCAATATCTTGTCTAGTCATATATTGATCCCCTGAATGTTGCTCTGACTGATTAACCTCATTTACCGGTTCATTACCAATATTTTTCATCTGATAATATATATATAATTTTTATTAGTATCTGATAAATAGCAATTACAAACAAACAATCAAACAATAATATATGTATAGTCAAAACTATCGATTTCTCGATTCCATTTTATATCTGTTATAGTATGCATCAATACACACCAATATTTTACAAAGTTTTATTCGTAGTTATGTTACAGACTGATTTCACTATTTCTTTTACTATTACACAACTATAGTTTTTACCACCTTCCTATCTCTCGCCACTTGTTGTCCTAAAAACGAAGTTCCCTTTCATCATACTTCCAGGCAATTTGTCCCCCTATCTCCCTGATTCTATTTCCTGCATCCATCAATTCCTCACCATAATGGCGAAGTTCAGCCATATTTTCGTTACTCATTGGTGGATTAGGTAGGGGTTCTGGATCGAATTGTGGAAGAAAGGAATAAGGGTCGTTGACAATATTTTGAAATTGCCAATCATTCGTCCACCATTCGTCCATTTCTACAGGTTGAGAGTGGACTATTGGTTCTGGGATTGCTGGTTCAAGATTTATAGGAAGCGGATTTTCACTAGGATAGGTAAAAACATTAGTATTGACAGGTTGAATAGTCTCACAGTTTGCCAATAGAAAATCTATTTCCTCCTGAAAAGTTATTCCCTGGTTTTGGTTGGAGCTCTCTCCAATTTCTATCTGAGTTGGTCTAGAACCTTGTCCTACTTCCATTTCTATTTCCTTAGAATATTCCTCAAACTGTATTTCCACTTGCCTAGAATCTTTCTTGACTTCAGTTTCCATCTCTTGTTGTTTAGTACTTTCTTTGATTATAATTTCTTTTCCTTTTTCTAAAGGGTTGTTTATTTTAGGAAGTTTCGTGGCTGGCTTTTTCCTACGGATACGACTACCCCATACATAATTCTTTCTTTTCTTTCGTTTTGGTTTTGTCAAAGGTGGAGCATTGAATTCTACAGGTTGTTCCACATCAGCAAAGTATCCAGTGAAATCTTTGGAAACTTCTACATTCACCGGGTAAAGATCGAGGTTCTGAAAGGCTTCAGATATCTCATTCATGCTGTGTAGCATATATGCAAAATGCACAAAATACTAAGTTAAAACTTTGGAACAAAGTTTAACAAATAAATATTGAAGTTTTATTGCACACTATTTGTACAAAATAACAGGAAAGAACACACTCGGATTTATTTATTTATTTACTGGGAAGTACTATTACTAGACTTAGGGTTTTTAAAGATCTGCATGTTCTGCTACTATGGCTAACATATATAAATTTGCCCATTTCTCATCTAGCTTGTCTTCCCAAGGTGATTTATTGATTAATTCCTGGGTTTCCCTTTTAATCTTCTTTTCTCAGATTTGCTCTTTACTTTTCTTAATAATCATACTCCTTTTTCTAAGACAAAGCGGTTTTTCATATTGTGCTTTTCGCACAAATATTCCTTCTTCAGGAATTGTAGGGAGTTTTGAAGATTTGTTTAGGGATGAACTTCCCTCTTCGTAGACTGACCTATCTAATTTAAGATACATATTTTGCAGCTTTTGCTTACCCATACTGTAACTAACACATAGTCAGTTTATACAACACATAATCACATAAATAGTAATCAGGAAAAATTAAGTATCTCTAAATACTTAATTAGCTTAACTCAGTGGCTCTGATACCACCTCATTTCTGTCACGGCCCCCGACCCGGTTTGACCCGTTTCCGGAGCCGCGGGACAGAAATCCCGTGATATTTATTTATGTGATTTTAGCAGCGGAATTTTTCCATCAGGATCGTTTTAAAGCTAAAAACTTTTCCCGATTATTTTATTTCACAATTCGGGATAAAACCCCGATAATTTACAATAACAAGATTTTACTAAGAAATCTTTATTTTTACAAAACATATTTCTTTATTTTATAATGAGCCACTATCTTAAGCTTGAAATGCTCCCCAGCACTTTTCCTAAATTACAATAGATCACCTGAAACATGTTTGAAAAAGGTTTTGTCAGCGGGAAATACTGAGTGAATCATTCTATTTATTTTAAAATGACTCGTTTATTATAATTTACAGTATTAAGAATTTTTACATATGTTTCTGATATCTGCCAACTACCCACAGTATTTGTCACTCGACCGGATCTGTGACTGTGGTCATATCACCATTGGCTGCCCCAATGAATGACGTATATCACTTATTTTTAGGTTCGCCCAACTAATGTGATTAAAACAGTAGTAATGTGCACAATACCCCACATACCGGCTGTAATTTGGTGATTACATAAACTTAATCACTGTAATTATAATTCTGAAAATAACTTGGAGTATTGTAAAACAGTTTGATAAAAAGAGAATGACTCACATTGCAGATTTAACACGGACAGAATATGGTTTAGCCTTGTTAACCTAATTTAAATAATAATGCACACAAAACCGGGTTAGTGATCAATACAGCATTTACGATAACTCACGAGATCAAATTCTCACAAGGAACGACAAAGTGCAATACTTAAACATCCATCGATTTAACGACGAACGACAAAGAATAACCGTATGTGGGCGGCACTTAACATCCATTGGATATATTGATCAGTCGGAAAATGAATCGTAATAGCGATCGAGTGATTACCCTGTTTTGCGGCAGCACTTCGTGATTTAGTGTGTGTTTTTGGACTGTATTTGTAATAATTCGACGTACACAGAACTTACGAGCGTCGTTTTAACTTCCCTGTTCAAGTCCCAAGGTCCTCTATTTATACCCGAAAAATAGCCTTGCTTACGGACCGTAAGCCGTAACCCTTACGGTCCGTAAGGGTGCGGTCTAATTATAGGGTAGCCTAGTCAGTGGTATAGGCTTGGTGAATCAATTACCTCGAGAATTCTCAGTTTAGACAATGAAAATTGTTGATAATTATCAACTAGGGTTTACCCCCCCCCCCCTTTTGAGTTTTAGGGGCCCTGATCCTAATTCCGATTGTTCTGAAAATTTTAGGGTTAGTGCAGAATTACTTGGGTGTCTCAATTAGGGTTTTCTTATTGACTAATTATCATCCTAATTATGGATTTTAATGAGAGTTGTTACATCCTCCCCACCTTAAGAAAAATCTAATTATGGATTTTAAACACAAAAGGCTAGTGTTTAATTCACTCAGTGTTGGCTCTGATACCAACCTGTCACACCCCTAATTTCCACGTGTCACCAGTGGGCCCGGTGGGGGAGTATCGTGACGTAATTGATATCACCATAGTCAAACAACACAAATTATAATGCACAGCGGAAGCAAAAAGATAGATTTATTCCAACCAAATGATTATTGTAATATTTTAAGTATCACCATGTAGTTGAAATAGATCCACAGGCGGATCAAAATAAAAAGGAGAATTGTTCAACAGATTCATTGCATCCAAGCTTGCGAGACTCTAACGATGCTAAGGAGAGGCCAGCCTATTACGTGTAGAACCTGCACTTAATCTTTTTGGGGAAAATACGTCAGTTTACACTGGTAAATACAATTTAACTGACTCATTTTGAAAATGTTTTAAAAATTTATTTGAATGCACATGGCACAAAACTTTTTATAACTTGGGATAATTAATCAAATTTCAACTTGTAAAAGAATTACATGTTTGTTATGCGTTTATTCGCCCGGTTCATGCCGGGTTCAAGATTAATAGACACACCACATAGTATAAATCCGCGGCGGGAAACCAACGGTTATACCTTAATAAATATGGACACATTGTCGGGTGTACGCCTACACCCGCGTGTCAAGGTCGTGGCCATTTCATGAATGACGCCAAGGATATCCGGGACATGGTCATTAAACTCCCAAAGGCGTAAAACAAACAAAACAATTTTTTAAGCGGGTTATTTTGATAATACTTAACCACTAATCGATTAAGGTCAAATGCCCGACCAAGCGGTATTTTATATACCGTACCTCAAGCCCGTATAAGGGAAAATAAGTTAAAAGTATTTACCTGAGCAAGTACAAACCACAACAAGCAAGTGCGAGTATCTTTTACTGGATCTCCTTTTCTAGAACAAGGGTTTATAATAACCTATTAGAATCCTAATGGGTCTTTAATTTAGCCTAAGCTTAGACCGGTTAGTTTCCAAGGATGAATACGGTTCAATCGCATGAAAGGCGAAGACCAGTTTAGAATGTGGTTTTTGACCCGACAAGCTTGCATGCTTGTTTAATATGGGTAACATAATCACATTTTGGATTTTGAGACAAAAATGATATGGTTTGACCCGTTTCGGCTAATATTTGTAAACTAGTTACATAAGCCGATCCGAACGCGAAAGTGCGTAACGGGTAACCATAAAAATCATATGCAAGTTCCCTGAGTTAATATGCACCAAATATGTTGTGATATAAGTAAGATATGTTCCTATTATGCCCAAAATAATTTTAATCTCAAATTATGCCTCATAAGGGCATTTTGGTCATTTTAAAGGGTATAAAAGAGTTAAACTAGTAACCTGAGTTACATATCTGAATAAATCAGTAAATATACTTAGTTTACTATGTTATAGCAGTATAGTATCAAATATATATGAATTTTATTAATTATAACCATCTTATGCACCGAAAGGGCATTTTGGTAATTTCCATAAGCCTAAAAGGTCAAAACTGGAAACCTGAGTTTGAAACCTTAGTTTACTGTTATAATATAAAATTCTACTAAATATATCAGTGGGTATCAACTCTTATATATATAAACTAGTTTTGATACATACTATGTCGTAAAAATGCCTAAAAAGGCGATTTGGAGCCATTTCCGGGTTTTGAAAGAAAAGCTGATATTTTTATAATTCCAGAAGGCTCAAAATAATATATTTAACATAATAAATTAGTAGAAAAAGGTTTGAGGTCAAAAGGATTTATAAAACTCATTTTATAGCCTAAAAGGGCATAACCGGCAACAACCGAAATAAGCTTAGAACTCTAAGTTATGCTCAGCCTAAAAATAAATAAAAATCTCTAAAAATCCCAAAATATTATTATATATCAGTGGGTATAAAGTTTGATATAAAATTTGGGTTTAGATAGGCTATATGCTAATTATGCTAATTAATTACTAAGAAAGCTTCTAGTTGCGCTAGTGAGCATAACTCTTAATCTAGACCTCAAACTGATGTCAAATTTTAGGTACAAGTTTATAATTCAGTAACTAAGATGTCTACCCTTTTATATTTTCAAAAATCATATTTTATGGACATTTGGGCATAATGGTCAACATATGGGCATTTAATGGAAACTTGCATAATAATTAGACAACTAGTGAACCAAGCCGTATAATCACAGAGGGTTATACTAACATGTAACTAGGTCCAAAAGAAGCTCTAAGGCAATCCTAAACTTGACTAAAATGGGTCAGAACTGAAAGTCAAAGCGAAAGTCAAACTATGTGACTTTCGGTTCCAAACCGGGTCTATACAGAAAATTGTCGAGTTGAACATGTTGGGACATGTTTTTACATTAGTTACCAACATATATTAATGATCAAACAGGTTGCATGTATCCTACATTGCTAATTATGTGTTAAATTGGATTTAAGCATTATGTTGACTTTTTAAAGTAAGCTTTGACTCGACAATTATCATGGTTAGAGTGGGAATCTGGAAACACACTTTTAAGGGTTTGTTACCCACATAATTACCTGCTTATAGGTAACTTTAATTCGAGATTTGACTGAGCAATTATTGACTAATCTCGAAGTCAAACCTTAATTACGACGGTTTGACTTTTAGCTAATTAACTAAGCTAAAATGGATTAAGGGAGGTTAAGGACACTTACAAGAGTCCTAAGAATGCTTATGGAGCCTAAGAAAGATTTGTTGTTGTCCAGAAGCTCCAGAGAAAAGTCTTGAGTGCAATTGAGAATGAGCAAGTCCTTTTTTTTCACAACTCAAGTCCTTATATAGTGAACAAGGGAGCTCAAGATCAAGACATGGAAGTCTATGTCACACCCCCAAAATCCACCTGCGGAGTATCACCGCTTGGGAGCGTGACTGACCAGGATCAAGCCACCAATCATATAGAACATTGTATAAGTAAAAGTCATTGCAATATAAACCAAACCAAATCCATATGAAAGGTGTTTCCAAAACATAAGTAAGTTATCATTGTTTAGCGGAAGCGTACAATCAAAACCCAACATAATTAAGTACGAAATGTCATAAGTGTTTAATAAGATAATCACGATCCAAGCCCACAACGACCCGCTCCTCCATGTGCAAGCTCCATATACCTAACGACCTGCAAGGCATGTAACAGATGATCAACAACTAGTTGAGCGAGTTCACAGAAAGTAAATGCGTAATAGTAAGTTCGTTTGTAACAGGTGGCTCTACTGGGCCATTAGTACGTTCTATTGGTGGGGGCTTCCCGTGTTGTATAACCACTAGACTACTCGTAACCATAAGTATCCTTCACAACCGAGGATAGTAATAAGCATAAGTATCCTTCACATCCGAGGATAGTAATAAGTATAAGTATCCTTCACATCCGAGGATAGTAATAAGTATAGGTACCCTTCACAACCGAGGATAGTAGTAAGTATAAGTGCGCGTAGATTTTACGTGCGTATCCTTCACAACCGAGGATAGTAGTAAGTATAAGTGCGCGTAGGTTTTACGTGCGTATCCTTCACAACCGAGGATAGTAGTAAGTATAAGTCTACGTAGATTGTAAGTATGTGTCCTGCACAACCGAGGACAGTGAATAGTATAAGTATGTGTCCTGCACAACCGAGGACAGTGGTATGGTAGTCTAGTATGAGTGTCAGTATGAATCTATTCAATCATATTCCTTCAATTCCATTCCCAAGCCCTTGGGAATCCCATGCCTTAGTAAGGGTGTGAACTCACCTTGGTTTGCTCGGTATGCTTACTAAGTGCTCAAAGTAAATTAATCACGTCCTAGAGTACGCACGTATACAGTAATCAGTTCATATTCTCGAAGTTCATGCATGCACATACCAACGTACGGAATAACACATAACAACTACCAAGTAACACATAGCACGTATTCTGAATCATATAAGTCATACGCATCAGCTAACTGTTGTTAATAATTCTAGTTAATTTTTAACAGAAATTAACCAAGTTAAAGTGCAGATTAACCAATCGGCGAAACGCCCCCCCCTGTTTCGCCGTTACCCCACTCCGACGAAACACTTCTTTTTCGCCAAAGTTGTTCAGTAGCAATGGGTCTTGGCGAAACACCTTTGTTTCGCCAATTCTGTTTCGTCAACCCGGTGATTCGCCGGTATAATTTGTTTCGTCACAGTTCAACCGCAACAATAATAGTAATTCTCAATAACATAATCAATTGGCATTTAAATATTAGTGGACCGTTGCACTAGCCCATGCCCTTCAAGGGGCCGCCCCTCCCCACCAATCGGAGATCACATCATGATATCTCCTTTCACAAAATAATTTCTTAATCAACCCAACTCCCTAGGGCCCTTACTGACTTTGTTTAATTTCTTTTGTGTAGAAACTAAGCCGCCATTTATGAGCTATCATCATACCCCCTCAATCCCTTTATAATAACCCATGTGAATTATGGCCGACAACTAGTAACTACCTCAAATGCTATTGGACCAACTTGCTTGGTGGTTTGAAAATTATATTACACACATATATAATAACACTTGGTTATGCACATAGAGTGAAGACAAAACTAGCCACACACACATGATAGGACCGTTTATTGATTAAAGCTGCCAAAAGGGTTATTTAAAACCCAATGGCCGATTAGTTTTGGTGGGCGGCAAATGTATGGGGTCACTACTTTCTTGGGTTTGACAAATTGTTCACATGCACCATGCCTTACAAGTAACCAAGATTTAACACATGCTGACACACAATCTAATCCACATAACAACATTCATCTTAACAGAATCATTCACTAAAAGTCATCGGCACAAGACATGTTGTCGGTTCATCATCATTATCATGATAAGCAATAATCAAAACTGAAAACCAAATACAATCACATGCTTTCTGAAAAAGAATCCATGTGCCATAATAAATGCTATGTCCGACAATATTAAGCGAACCCACTTGGCTGCACTTTCGACATAAAGCACATGCATAATCAGTTATAACCTAATCGCATATATATATTCAATCCATTAATCGAGTTCATGTATAGCAGAAATAAACAATCAAGAACTAATATAACTCCAACTATGAAGAAGTAATATACATACCAACTGTTAATCAAGATGTTGTTGATTCGATGGGGGGGTCTACTACCGTCGCCAATAGGAGAAAAATACCCTAGGGTTTTCCAAACGTTCTTTTGTATACAAATAACATAAACACATAGTTGGGCCAGTCGAACACCTTTGGGCTAAAGCCCATACCTCAACGAAATCGATGAGGGTATTTTCGTGTGAGGGAAATATTTCGGGTGGGGTGTGTTTGGCAAGGGGCCCGATCCAAGTTTTACTGGTTACATAATTCATATTACTAATACAAAATATATATAAATGTACACACAAAGATTCACATAATACAACATAAGTCTCGTAACCATTCATTAAATCAACCTATCGGATTAGCACACAATGTTCACATTCGTTACATTAGGTACAACGGTAAGTTCTGAAATACGAGTTGTCACATTATCCCCAACTTAAAAGAAATTTCGTCCCGAAATTTGGTACGCACTCACTGAGGAAGCTAGGTAAGCTGTATTGTTCACTGGTTTTCCTGGGGTGTCACATCATCCCCCCGTTGATTTGGAATTTCGTCCCGAAATTCTGCAGTAGTAGCTTCAGCCTCAATAGTGGATGCATTGGTTCCGAATAACTGGGGGTACTTTTCTTTCATTTGGTCTTCGCGTTCCCAGGTGTACTCTGGGCCACGTCGGGAGTTCCATCGAACTCGAACAAGAGGGATTCTCTTGTGTTTGAGGACCTTAACATCCCGGTCCGTGATTTCAACTGGCTCCTCGACGAACTGCAACCGCTCGTCGATAGTGAGTTCCTTAAAAGGAACTATGAGGGTCTCATCTGACAGGCACTTCTTCAGATTCGACACGTGAAATACATTGTGAACTGCACCGAGTTCAGCTGGTAGGTTCAGTCTGTAGGCTACTGAGCCTATTCTTTCAGTGATTTCGAACGGTCCAACATACCGCGGATTGAGTTTGCCTCGTTTACCAAATCGAACCACACCCTTCCAGGGTGAGACTTTAAGTAAAACCCGGTCCCCGACCTGAAATTCCAATGGCCTCTTACGCTTATCTGCGTAGCTTTTCGGGCGATCGCGAGCTGCCGCCATGCGTTGTCGTATCTGTGCAATTCGTTCAGTGGCGTCAACTACCACTTCTGGGCCTGCAATCTAACTATCCCCCACCTCTGCCCAACCGAGAGGCGACTAGCACTTACGTCCGTACAATGCCTCGAATGGAGCGGCTTGAATGCTGGTGTGATAACTATTATTGTAGGAAAACTCCACCAAAGGGAGGTGCTTTTTCCAGCCGTTGCCGAAATCGATAACACATGCCCGAAGCATGTCTTCAAGGGTCTGGATCGTTCGCTCAGACTGCCCATCCGTCTGAGGATGATATGCTGTGCTCATGTCTAATCGTGAGCCGAAAGATTTATGCATTGCTTGCCATAACTCTGACGTGAATCGTGCGTCCCGATCCGAATTGATGGAGGTGGGCACCCCGTGCCTCGAAACAACTTCTTTAAGATAGATGTCTGCGAGAGTGGAGAACTTATCCGTTTCCTTTATAGCTAGGAAGTGTGCAGACTTGGTGAGTCGATCCACGATTACCCATATTGTATCGTTCCCACGCTGAGATCTAGGTAGGCCTGTAACGAAATCCATGGAAATTTCTTCCCATTTCCACTGTGGTATCCTGGGTTGTTGCAGTAGACCTGCGGGTTTCTGATATTCAACCTTCACTCTCGCACAGGTCAAGCACTTGCCAACATAGGTGGCGATGTGGGCCTTCATACTTGGCCACCAGTATGTTGTTTTGATATCGTGGTACATCTTATCCGACCCTGGGTGCACCGAGTAGCGAGACTTGTGCGCTTCGTCCATCACAAGCTCTCGTAGACCGCCATAAAGTGGGACCCAAATACGCCCCGTTACATAGTAGGCGCCGTCTTCCTTTTGTTCCATTCGTTGCCTTGAACCGCGTAAGGCTTCAGCCAAAACGTTTTCGGGTTTCAACGCTTCTATCTGAGCAGCTCGTATCTGTGCAGGAAGACTAGACTGGATCGTAAGCTGTAGCGCTCGCACGCGCTTAGGTAGAGTGTCTTTCCGACTGAGGGCGTCAGCCACAACATTGGCCTTGCCTGGATGATACTTGATGGCGCATTCGTAGTTGTTCAGTAGTTCAACCCATCTCCGTTGACGCATGTTCAAATCCTTTTGCTTGAGGGTATGCTCGAGACTCCTGTGATCGGTGTAAATTGTGCACCTGGTACCGTATAGGTAGTGTCGCCATATCTTAAGCGCGAAAACAACAGCTCCCAGCTCTAAATCGTGCGTCGTGTAGTTCCGTTCATGAATCGTGAGTTGCCGCGAAGCGTAGGCAATAACTTTATCACGCTGCATCAATACACAACCAAGCCCCGGTTTCGATGCGTCACAATAGACCACGAAATCGTTGATGCCCTCTGGCAATGAGAGAATAGATGCACTGCAAAACCTATCCTTTAAGTACTGAAAAGCAGTCTCTTGGGAATCTCCCCAACGGTAGGTGACACCTTTCTGTGTCAACATTGTGAGCGGCTGCGCGATCTTCGAGAAGTCTTTAATGAACCGTCTGTAATAACCCGCCAAACCCAAGAATTGGCGTATTTCTGTTGGTGTACGCGGTGCAGGCCAGTTCCTGATCGAATCTACCTTGGATGGACCGACATGAATCCCATCCCTGTTCACCACATGGCCTAAGAAGTGGACTTCACGAAGCCAGAAGTCACATTTTGAAAATTTGGCGTATAGTTGCTCCTTTCGAAGAAGTTCCAAGATAAGACGTAAGTGCTGCTCGTGTTCCTCCTGACTCTTGGAGTAGATTAGAATGTCGTCGATGAAGACAATGACAAACTTGTCAAGATAAGGTTTGCACACCCTGTTCATAACATCCATGAAGACTGCAGGCGCGTTCGTAAGCCCGAATGGCATAACAAGGAATTCGTAGTGGCCGTAGCGAGTTCTGAATGCTGTCTTGCAGACGTCCTCATCCTGAACTCTCAGCTGATGATAACCAGACCTTAGATCAACTTTGGAGTAGTAACTCGACCTTTGCAACTGGTCGAATAAGTCGTCAATGCGTGGAAGAGGATAACAGTTCTTCACTTTGACCTTGTTCAGTTCGCGGTAATCAATTTCACATCCTGAAGGTTCCATCCTTCTTTTTCACAGATAATTGGTATCCAAGAGTTCTTGTAGCTGCGTCGATAGTTTCTTCTGATTCTGGTGGAGCTAAGCGATACGGTGCACGAGCTATAGGTGATGCTCCTGGAGCGAGCTCGATTTGAAATTCGTCCTGACGATGAGGCGGTAGACCAGGTAAATCTTTAGGAAACACCTGAGAAAAGTCGCGTACAACTGGATGGTCTTCCAACTTCTTTTCTTTCGCTGATGCGTTAGTAACGAGAGCCAAAATTGCGGTGTGGCCCTTCCGCGAACATTTCTGAGCCTTCAAGAAAGAGGTGATGCCAACCACAGCACCACTCTTGTCGCCTTGAACTTCGAGAGGTTCTTGACCAGAACGAGGAATGCGAACAATCTTTTCTTTGCATAGGATTTCTGCTTGCTGTTGCTGCTGGCGATTCCAATTTGCAGGCCGTGGACTCCTGAATCCTAAGCTTCATGGCCCATCTTGAGACACCTCTGGCAACGTCCCTCGTTGCACTAACCACCGTGGTGTCTGTTGCATTAGTTACACGTTGGGTGATTTCTCCGATATCCACCCTGCCCTTGACCACCAGAAGTTGGCTGACTCGGCTCTGGTGATCACTATTCTTGCGCTGCTGCTGTGCTTGAGACCGAACAGTAGCTGAACCCTTGCTGGAATACCCATCCCATTTCCGGTTGCTGTCACTAGGAGTAGCGGGAGTAGTAGAAGTGATAGCGGTAGTAATAGTGCTGATACAACTAGGTAGCCTGTTCTGTTCCACTGCCTGATCCGTGAGGCGATGAGCAAGACGCTGAATGTCTTGGATATTGTCGAGGTTAGCCGATGTAGCATGGCTCTGAATCTCTGAGGCTACCCCCTTGAGGTACAATTCGATACGTTTGCTTGGAGGGTCCACCATGGTTGGACACAAGATGGCCAGTTCGTTCGACCGTTTCGTATAAGTTTCAATTTCTGACCCCGTCATTTTCAAATGGTAAAGCTCCACTTCCAACTTGTGGATGTCATCACGCGTGTAGTATTTCATTTTAATGCGTTCGTTGATTTCATTCCAGGGGGTGGCGTTAGCAGCTGCCAACCCTAGTATCCGTCCTTGCGCGTTCCACCAGGTTAGCGCGATTCCCTCCAAAGTACCAGTGGCGTACTTGACCCTGCGAGCCTCAGGGCATTCACCCATCTCGAATTCTGACTCGAGCTTCCCAAACCAATGGAGTAGTCCCACTGCTCCTTCCGTGCCACTGAATGTGCTTGGACGACAGTCCATGAAGTTCTTGAAAGTACAGACAGATTGTTGTGCGTTCTGACCCGTTGCGCGAGAAAGATAGGTCAAGGTTAAGCGCGAGAGTTGGGTCACAAGAGTAGGATCTAACATCCTAGGATAGGTCTGGAATAGCAGGTTGTACCTCCTGCTTGTGCGGCTGCAAGTGCCGCAGCAACTTGTTCGTTAATGAGAGCCGTCAACCAGGCTTGAGTCATGTTAACACGTCCAGACATGATCGAGCAGTAAAGGTATCATAAGTATGAATGGTTCGCGAGTAGTGCGATGACAGAAAAGTGTAGGCACACATAGGTGTTCTTAAGCAGTAACAAGTAGTGAGCAAAGTAAAGTAAGCATACTACGAGCAAAGTTCTATGCAGTTCTAGCATGTAGGCAATAAACATAAACCTTATTACCTAGGATGTTGAGTCTTGCACGTGGAGCGAAGCGTCGTTGTGGATCGTTGAGAGCACTGTTCTGGTTATAGTCTGGTTTTAATAAAAACGTTTTCCCCATATTAAAACCAAGTTCTCTATAACCAATGGCTCTGACACCAATCTGTCACACCCCCAAAATCCACCTGCGGAGTATCACCGCTTGGGAGCGTGACTGACCAGGATCAAGCCACCAATCATATAGAACATTGTATAAGTAAAAGTCATTGCAATATAAACCAAACCAAATCCATATGAAAGGTGTTTCCAAAACATAAGTAAGTTATCATTGTTTAGCGGAAGCGTACAATCAAAACCCAACATAATTAAGTACGAAATGTCATAAGTGTTTAATAAGATAATCACGATCCAAGCCCACAACGACCCGCTCCTCCATGTGCAAGCTCCATATACCTAACGACCTGCAAGGCATGTAACAGATGATCAACAACTAGTTGAGCGAGTTCACAGAAAGCAAATGCGTAATAGTATGTTCGTTTGTAACAGGTGGCTCTACTGGGCCATTAGTACGTTCTATTGGTGGGGGCTTCCCGTGTTGTATAACCACTAGACTACTCGTAACCATAAGTATCCTTCACAACCGAGGATAGTAATAAGCATAAGTATCCTTCACATCCGAGGATAGTAATAAGTATAAGTATCCTTCACATCCGAGGATAGTAATAAGTATAGGTATCCTTCACAACCGAGGATAGTAGTAAGTATAAGTGCGCGTAGATTTTACGTGCGTATCCTTCACAACCGAGGATAGTAGTAAGTATAAGTGCGCGTAGGTTTTACGTGCGTATCCTTCACAACCGAGGATAGTAGTAAGTATAAGTCTACGTAGATTGTAAGTATGTGTCCTGCACAACCGAGGACAGTGAATAGTATAAGTATGTGTCCTGCACAACCGAGGACAGTGGTATGGTAGTCTAGTATGAGTGTCAGTACGAATCTATTCAATCATATTCCTTCAATCCCATTCCCAAGCCCTTGGGAATCCCATGCCTTAGTAAGGGTGTGAACTCACCTTGGTTTGCTCGGTATGCTTAGTAAGTGCTCAAAGTAAATTAATCACGTCCTAGAGTACGCACGTATACAGTAATCAGTTCATATTCTCGAAGTTCATGCATGCACATACCAACGTACGGAATAACACATAACAACTACCAAGTAACACATAGCACGTATTCTGAATCATATAAGTCATACGCATCAGCTAACTGTTGTTAATAATTCTAGTTAATTTTTAACAGAAATTAACCAAGTTAAAGTGCAGATTAACCAATCGGCGAAACGCCCCCCCCCCCCCCTGTTTCGCCGTTACCCCACTCCGACGAAACACTTCTTTTTCGCCAAAGTTGTTCAGTAGCAATGGGTCTTGGCGAAACACCTTTGTTTCGCCAATTCTGTTTCGTCAACCCGGTGATTCGCCGGTATAATTTGTTTCGTCACAGTTCAACCGCAACAATAATAGTAATTCTCAATAACATAATCAATTGGCATTTAAATATTAGTGGACCGTTGCACTAGCCCATGCCCTTCAAGGGGCCGCCCCTCCCCACCAATCGGAGATCACATCATGATATCTCCTTTCACAAAATAATTTCTTAATCAACCCAACTCCCTAGGGCCCTTACTGACTTTGTTTAATTTCTTTTGTGTAGAAACTAGGCCGCCATTTATGAGCTATCATCATTCCCCCCTCAATCCCTTTATAATAACCCATGTGAATTATGGCCGACAACTAGTAACTACCTCAAATGCTATTGGACCAACTTGCTTGGTGGTTTGAAAATTATATTACACACATATATAATAACACTTGGTTATGCACATAGAGTGAAGACAAAACTAGCCACACACACATGATAGGACCGTTTATTGATTAAAGCTGCCAAAAGGGTTATTTAAAACCCAATGGCCGATTAGTTTTGGTGGGCGGCAAATGTATGGGGTCACTACTTTCTTGGGTTTGACAAATTGTTCACATGCACCATGCCTTACAAGTAACCAAGATTTAACACATGCTGACACACAATCTAATCCACATAACAACATTCATCTTAACAGAATCATTCACTAAAAGTCATCGGCACAAGACATGTTGTCGGTTCATCATCATTATCATGATAAGCAATAATCAAAACTGAAAACCAAATACAATCACATGCTTTCTGAAAAAGAATCCATGTGCCATAATAAATGCTATGTCCGACAATATTAAGCGAACCCACTTGGCTGCACTTTCGATATAAAGCACATGCATAATCAGTTATAACCTAATCGCATATATATATTCAATCCATTAATCGAGTTCATGTATAGCAGAAATAAACAATCAAGAACTAATATAACTCCAACTATGAAGAAGTAATATACATACCAACTGTTAATCAAGATGTTGTTGATTCGATGGGGGGGTCTACTACCGTCGCCAATAGGAGAAAAATACCCTAGGGTTTTCCAAACGTTCTTTTGTATACAAATAACATAAACACATAGTTGGGCCAGTCGAACACCTTTGGGCCAAAGCCCATACCTCAACGAAATCGATGAGGGTATTTTCGTGTGAGGGAAATATTTCGGGTGGGGTGTGTTTGGCAAGGGGCCCGATCCAAGTTTTACTGGTTACATAATTCATATTACTAATACAAAATATATATAAATGTACACACAAAGATTCACATAATACAACATAAGTCTCGTAACCATTCATTAAATCAACCTATCGGATTAGCACACAATGTTCACATTCGTTACATTAGGTACAACGGTAAGTTCTGAAATACGAGTTGTCACAGTCTAGGATGGTTACAAGATCATCCCAGGTGTCCCTAATAAGCTAAATACTGCCTAGCAAGTCCCTAGTTTCGAAAACCATATAACTAAGGCGGTGCAACAGGCTGAACAGGCAGCTGTCCATTTTCTGCAGCTAGCGACAGGCTTACGGACCGTAAGCCTAAGTCCTTGCGGTCCGTATGCTCCTCTTGCGGACCGTATGCTTGAACTGTTGCAGTCCGTAACCGACCCTTGCTGAAATCGCCCAGGTATGCACCTTACGGACCGTAAGCTTAAAGCCATACGGTCCGTAACCGATGGCCAGAAGCCAAAAATTTGCAAACATCCAAGTTTGACCATGCAACACTTTCAAATCCGAATCCCATGCACTTCCTTTCAGTTGTGGGGCCATGTAGTCAGTCTTTGCATGCCTAGCCATGCACTTACACCTTTGGCACTTTGTGGAAGGCTTTAATGTGATGGAAATAACAAGAACTTACCATGAATTTGAGTAGTTCAAGTTTAATTCTTTTAAACTCAAGAATCTAGTTTCCTGGATGTTGTAGCAACACTCAAAAGAACTCATTTTCCATATATGGATGGAATTTATTTATTTAGGACAACCAGTTAACATATTAGATGTTTATCATCATGATTTAAGGATCTTGGGATTTATAATTTGGGTCGCTCAGAGGTGTTTTAATAACATGTCGCCCTTGGGCCGTTCAGAGGTATTTTAATAACATGACGCCCTTTTTAAAAATCCTACCATACATCTTTTATTTGATCCGGGTTCCTGACACGTTTGTCTCACATGACACGTGTCTTTATTTTATTGGACATGAATTTTCGAGGTGTTACATATCGGTTCTTACACATAGTAAGTCTTACCGTGGTTTCTGTGCACTGAATTTCATAATTATGTACGCGTCCATAATTACGTATTTCCTTGCATAGTTTGCACAGTGTATTTTATAATGTGTAGGGGAAACCAAATGAACAAACCTGTGCTGAGTGTGACTAGGCCATACTGGGGTCCTTTTTAATTGAGTCAATAAATGATCTCTAGACCACCAAGGAGTCTTTTCAGCTTATATCATCACATGTCATTCTTAACCAGATTCTATATCAATCTTTTGACTAGACCACTCAAAGGGTCTCTTTGAATCATGGAATAGTAATATACAATCCAAGGGTCTTGACTATCATGTATGTGACAACTTGACCTTTCGACTTTAAACCCGAAAACGGCAAGGCTGAAGCCTTGCGTGGCTCACTACAACGAATGGAAGAAAAGGAAGACGGCGCCTACTATATAACGGGGCGTATTTGGGTCCCACTTTATGGCGGTTTACGAGAACTTGTGATGGGCGAAGCACACAAGTCTCGCTACTCGGTACATCCAGGGTCAGATAAAATGTACCACGATATCAGAACTACATACTGGTGGCCTAGCATGAAGGCCCACATTGCAACTTACGTCGGCAAATGTTTGACTTGTGCGAGAGTCAAGACAGAGTACCAGAAACCCTCAGGCCTACTTCAGCAACCCAAGATACCGCAATGGAAATGGGAAGAAATTTCCATGGATTTCGTTACAGGCCTACCTAGATCTCAGCGTGGAAATGATACCATATGGGTGATCGTAGATCGACTCACCAAGTCTGCACACTTCCTGGCTACAAAGGAAACGGATAAGTTCTCCACTCTCGCAGACATCCACCTTAAAGAAGTTGTTTCGAGGCACGGGGTGCCCACCTCCATTATTTCGGATCGGGATGCACGATTCACGTCAGAGCTGTGGCAAGCGAAGCACAGACATTTCGGCTCACGATTAGACATGAGCACAGAGTACCATCCTCAGACCGACGGGCAGTCTGGGCGAACAACCCAACTCTTGAAGACATGCTTCGGGCGTGTGTTATCGATTTCGGCAACAGCTGGGAAAAGCAAACCCCCCCTTCAGTGGAGTTTTCATACAATAACAGTTACCACACCAGCATACAAGCCGCTCCATTCGAGGCATTGTACAAGCGTAAATGCCGGTTACCTCTCGGTTGGGCAGAGGTGGGAGATAGTCAGATTACAGGACCAGAAAATGGTAGTGGACGCTACTGAACGAATTGCACAGATACGACAACGCATGGCGGCAGCTCGCGATCGCCAGAAAAGCTACGCAGATAAGCGTAGGAAGCCATTGGAATTTCAGGTCGGGGACCGGGTTTTACTCAAAGTTTCACCCTGGAAGGGTGTGGTTCGTTTTGGTAAAAGAGGCAAACTCAATCCACGGTATGTTGGACCGTTCGAAATCACTGAAAGAATAGGCCCAGTAGCCTACAGACTGAACCTACCAGCTGAACTCGGTGTAGTTCACAACGTATTCCACGTGTCGAATCTGAAGAAGTGCCTGTCAGATGAGACCCTCATAATTCCTTTTAAGGAACTCACTATCGACGAGCGGTTGCAGTTCGTCGAGGAACCAGTTGAAATCACGGACCGGGATGTTAAGGTCCTCAAGCACAAGAGAATCCCTCTTGTCCGAGTTCGTTGGAACTCCAAACGTAGCCCAGAGTACACCTGGGAACGCGAAGACTAGATGACAGAAAAGTACCCCCAGTTATTCGGAACCAATGCAACCACTACTGAGGCTGAAGCTACTACTACTGAATTTCGGGACGAAATTCCAAATCAACGGGGGGATGATGTGACACCCCAGGAAAACCAGTAAACGAAACAGCTTACCTAGCTTCCTCAGTGAGTGCGTACTAAATTTCGGGACGAAATTTCTTTCAAGTTGGGGATAATGTGACAACTTGACCTTTCGACTTTAAATGCACGTTGACTTTGACTGTTTAAGTGTTGACTTGGTTGACTTGTTAATAAGAGGATACATATTTTGATTATAACATGTTAAGTGTTTAGTGTTATAATATGGACTTGTTATGGAACCTAGAATAATTAAGTCATGTATAGGCTCGACGAAACACAAGATGTGTTTCGCCAACGAAACAGAAATTTGATCCATCAACCCTCTCTCGACGAAACATCTATTTCGCCGGCCCAAGACTCGTAAAGCCCAGTTATGGCCCAAGTTTAGTTGCGTAATTATATGAACTTAGGATGTGCTTGAGAACGGTTACAAAACTCTAAAAACCCTAGAGCTCTTTCCTCTATTGATGGCAGCCGTGAAAGACTTGAGCCGTACATCAATCGAACTATTGTCTCTTCTGTTTAGGTTGGTAATCTACTACCGATAACTGTTGGATCGAAATCATTAGTAATTGTTTATTTAGTTTTCCGTATTGACTGCTATCGTGATTATATATGTATAAACCCAAGACTGAATTGATTTGCATGCTGGGAATCCATATAAATCTGATGTGATACTCATTGTCTATGTTTAATTAATGTTGGTTGTCTTGTTGTGTTGATGTTATAATAGTAAATGAGTAACAGGTATTTGGTCCAATAGCATGCGATATTTCTTGTTATTATGTTGGCACATGATTGTCAATATATATGTGATTAAGTGAATAAAGTCAATGGCGGTCATATGGTCATGTACCATTGGTTTAAATTATCGGCTGGAACAATGTTTTGGTTCAATCAAAATTTGCCGCCCAACATGCTAGTAGTGCACATGAATGAATTGTTCTAGATAGTTGGTAGTATACGATTGGGGGAAAATGGCGGCAGGGTCAAGGGTGGTCCAATCGAGTATAAACATGTTGCACACTCCAATACATCCAAGGTTTAATATGAGATGCATGTGTTGCTGAGTTAATGTCGGCCGCCATATATGAACTCCCTTTGACAAACTTATATTATCATGTGGAGTCAAATCAAATAAAAAAAAAATATATATTATCTGCTATTAGATTGATAATATTTGCATGTGGTACCAATCTATTTGATTGGTAGTGTGGGGCGGCCAAATGAAATCATAGGCTAGGGGTTTCGGCTAAATGGTATTAGGACTTTCATACCAATAAATTGTTATCGGTTATGTGTTAAGAGTTCGTTTGTTTGCGGTTGTGTTACGGCGAAACAAGGGGGGGCGTTTCGCCAATAGTGTAATCTGCTATGTAACTTGGTTAATTGCTGTTAGAAGTTAACTGATAAAATTAACAACTGTTAGCCGATACGCATGACTTGTATGATTCAGAATGCGTGCTATGTGCTACTTGGTAATTGTATTGTGTTATTTTATATGATGGTATGTGCATGCGTGAATTTCGAGAATATAAACTGATTTCGTATACGTGCATACTTTAGGACGTGATTGAGTAACTGTGAGCATAACCTAGCATACCGAGCAAACCAAGGTGAGTTCACACAGCCAAGGCATGGGGTTCCCAGGGTGGGAATGGGATTGGATGTTTATTTCGTGCGTACATAGTTAATGGAACCTAATGATATGGTCCTCAGGGTGAGGATGGCAAATGATAAGATACGGCTAGACTAGTATACCTACTTGAACTGATCTTCGCACACACGCCAAGGGTTGGCTGCGATATTATGACTGATCTTCGCACACATGCCTTAGGGAGGCTGCGAACTATATACTAAAACTTCGCACACATGCCAGGGTGGCCAGCGATACTAATATACATAGTCTAGAATACTTGAGAACATTCCTTAATCTTCGCATACATGCCTAGAGGGCCCGCGATGGAAACCAATACTATACATGAACAACAAACGAACTAATACGACACATGATTAGATGAACGAATGCAATGTTTGCTATACCATTTCTAATACTGAACTTACTTTCTGTGAACTCGCTCAACTAGTTGTTGACTCTCTGCTGCATGCCTTGCAGGACCTTAGGTACATTATGGAGCTTGCACAGGGAGGAGCAGGTCGTTGTGGGCAATGGATCGTGAATGCTATTTGAACACTTATGATGTTTCACATATTAATATTTATGTTTGGGTTTACTTAAATGCTTCCGCTATACTTAACTATATTACATGTTCAATATGATTGGTGGTTAGGATCCTGGTCATGTCACGCCTCCAAGCGGTGGTACTCCGTGTGTGGGATTTTGGGGTGTGACAGATTGGTATCAGAGCCATTGGTTATAGAGAACTTGGTTTTAATATGGGAAAACGTTTTTATTAAAACCGGACTATAACCAGAACAGTGCTCTCAACGATCCACAACGACGCTTCGCTCCACGTGCAAGACTCGACATCCTAGGTAATAAGGTTTATGTTTATTGCCTGTTTACTAGAACTACTTAGAACTTTGCTCGCATTACGTTTACATACACATGACACTACAGCATGAGAATCCCTACGTGCTTACACTTTTCTGTCATCGCCCTACTCGCGAACCACTCTCACTTACGTTACTTTTCTATGAAGATCATGTCTGGAAGAATTAACATGACACAAGCCCAGCTAGAGGCTCTCGTTCAAGCTCAAGTTGCTGCGGCACTTGCAGCTGCTCAAGCAGGTAGTATATCCTGTAGTTATAACTTACGCTAGGATCCTTAGATCCTACATTCCTGAACTAGCCCTTGTATTTAAACTTTGCCCTATTCGTACACAATAGGTCAACCAGCGCAACAAGTTTGCACCTTTAAGAACTTCATGGACTGTCGTCCAAATACCTTCAGCGGCACAGAGGGGGCAGTCGGACTCCTCCACTGGTTTGAGAAGCTAGAGTCAGTATTCGAAATGTGCGAGTGCCCTGAGGCTCGCAAGGTCAAGTTTGCCACTGGCACCTTGGAGGGAATAGCACTGACTTGGTGGAACGCCCAAGTTCAGATCTTAGGGTTGACAGCTGCTAATGCCACACCCTGGAACGATTTCAAGGAACTCATCAAGCGGGAGTATTGCACGCGTGAAGATATTCACAAGCTGGAAGACGAGCTGTACAATTTGAAGATGGTTGGATCGGAAATTGAAGCGTATACTAAGCGGTCGAACGAGCTGGCCATGCTGTGTCCTACTATGGTGGACCCTCCATACAAACGCATAGAGATGTATCTCAAGGGGTTGGCACCAGAAATCCAGAGCCATGTTACCTCGGCTAATCTCGATAACATCCAGGAAATTCAACGCCTCGCTCACCGCATCACCGACCAGGCAGTGGATCAGAATAAACTGCCTAAGCGTGTCAGCGCTACTGCTACAGTCACCCCTTCAGCTACCCCAGCTGCTACTTCTGCTACACACAGCGACAACAAACGGAAATGGGATGGTGATTCCAGCAGGGGATCAGCCACTGTACAATCTCAAGCCCAGCAGCGTAGGACCAACGACTACCAGAATCCGAGTCAGCAATCATCTGGCAGTCAGGAGCAGGGTGGATACAGGGGAGTACACCCACTATGTAACAAGTGTAACAGGCACCACAGTGGAAGGTGTCGCAAGGAACGTTGTCAGAGATGTCTCAAGATAGGGCACGAAGCCAAAGATTGCAGAAGCTCACGGCCAACTAATCAGAACCAGCAACTCCCACCACCAGCTCCTAAAAACCCACAGCAGCAGCAGCCACAGCGTGGAAATCGGGGATGTTTCCAGTGTGGGGCAGAAGGTCATTACAAGCGCGATTGCCCTCAGTTGAACCAGAATCAGAACCACAACAATAACCAGGGCAACGGGAACAACAACAACAACAACGGCAACGAGGCAAGAGGTCGAGTTCTCGTGTTAGGACGAGGAGACGCTGTGAACGATGTTTGAACTTATAACTTGTTTTGGGTTTTCCTTATTATGTCTCTGTTACTCGAATAAAGTTTGGTTTGAACATCAATCGTATTGGGTTTTATGAATTATTTTAACTACTATACTTTATGTTTGATATGATGGATGATTTGATATATTTGAACGCACCTGCCGTATTTAAGGACCTTATGAACAGGGTGTGCGAACCCTACCTAGACAAGTTCGTCATGGTATTCGTGAAGTCCACCTCTTAGGCCACGTAGTGAACAAGGATGGGATCCATCCATCCAAGGTAGACTCGACCAGAAACTGGCCTGCACCACGTACTACAGACGGTTTACACAGGGATTTCTCGGAGATTGCTCAGCCGCTTACGCTACTGACACAGAAGGGGGTCACCTACCGTTGGGGAGATTCCCAGGAAACGGCTTTTCAGTACTTAAAGGATAGGCTTTGCAGTGCACCTATTCTCTCATTACCAGAGGGCACAGAAGATTTCGTGGTCTATTGTGACGCATCGATGCAGGGGCTTGGTTGTGTATTGATGCAGCGGGATAAAGTTATTGCCTACGCTTCGCGGCAACTCAAAGTTCATGAACGGAACTACTCGACGCACGATTTAGAGCTGGGAGCTGTTGTTTTCGCGCTTAAGATATGGCGGCACTACCTGTACGGTACCAGGTGCACGATTTACACCGATCACAGGAGGCTCGAGCATATCCTTAAGCAAAAGGATTTGAACATGCGTCAACGGAGATGGGTTGAACTACTGAACGACTACGAATGCGCCATCAAGTATCATACAGGCAAGGCCAATGTTGTGGCTGACGCCCTCAGTCGAAAGGACACCCTACCTAAGCGCGTGCGAGCGCTACAGCTTACTATTCAGTCCAGTCTTCCTGCACAGATACTAGCTACTCAGATAGAAGCACTGAAACCCGAAAACGGCAAGGCTGAAGCCTTGCGTGGCTCACTACAACGAATGGAAGAAAAGGAAGACGGCGCCTACTATATAACGGGGCGTATTTGGGTCCCACTTTATGGCGGTTTACGAGAACTTGTGATGGGCGAAGCACACAAGTCTCGCTACTCGGTACATCCAGGGTCAGATAAAATGTACCACGATATCAGAACTACATACTGGTGGCCTAGCATGAAGGCCCACATTGCAACTTACGTCGGCAAATGTTTGACTTGTGCGAGAGTCAAGACAGAGTACCAGAAACCCTCAGGCCTACTTCAGCAACCCAAGATACCGCAATGGAAATGGGAAGAAATTTCCATGGATTTCGTTACAGGCCTACCTAGATCTCAGCGTGGAAATGATACCATATGGGTGATCGTAGATCGACTCACCAAGTCTGCACACTTCCTGGCTACAAAGGAAACGGATAAGTTCTCCACTCTCGCAGACATCCACCTTAAAGAAGTTGTTTCGAGGCACGGGGTGCCCACCTCCATTATTTCGGATCGGGATGCACGATTCACGTCAGAGCTGTGGCAAGCGAAGCACAGACATTTCGGCTCACGATTAGACATGAGCACAGAGTACCATCCTCAGACCGACGGGCAGTCTGGGCGAACAACCCAACTCTTGAAGACATGCTTCGGGCGTGTGTTATCGATTTCGGCAACAGCTGGGAAAAGCAAACCCCCCCCTTCAGTGGAGTTTTCATACAATAACAGTTACCACACCAGCATACAAGCCGCTCCATTCGAGGCATTGTACAAGCGTAAATGCCGGTTACCTCTCGGTTGGGCAGAGGTGGGAGATAGTCAGATTACAGGACCAGAAAATGGTAGTGGACGCTACTGAACGAATTGCACAGATACGACAACGCATGGCGGCAGCTCGCGATCGCCAGAAAAGCTACGCAGATAAGCGTAGGAAGCCATTGGAATTTCAGGTCGGGGACCGGGTTTTACTCAAAGTTTCACCCTGGAAGGGTGTGGTTCGTTTTGGTAAAAGAGGCAAACTCAATCCACGGTATGTTGGACCGTTCGAAATCACTGAAAGAATAGGCCCAGTAGCCTACAGACTGAACCTACCAGCTGAACTCGGTGTAGTTCACAACGTATTCCACGTGTCGAATCTGAAGAAGTGCCTGTCAGATGAGACCCTCATAATTCCTTTTAAGGAACTCACTATCGACGAGCGGTTGCAGTTCGTCGAGGAACCAGTTGAAATCACGGACCGGGATGTTAAGGTCCTCAAGCACAAGAGAATCCCTCTTGTCCGAGTTCGTTGGAACTCCAAACGTAGCCCAGAGTACACCTGGGAACGCGAAGACTAGATGACAGAAAAGTACCCCCAGTTATTCGGAACCAATGCAACCACTACTGAGGCTGAAGCTACTACTACTGAATTTCGGGACGAAATTCCAAATCAACGGGGGGATGATGTGACACCCCAGGAAAACCAGTAAACGAAACAGCTTACCTAGCTTCCTCAGTGAGTGCGTACTAAATTTCGGGACGAAATTTCTTTCAAGTTGGGGATAATGTGACAACTTGACCTTTCGACTTTAAATGCACGTTGACTTTGACTGTTTAAGTGTTGACTTGGTTGACTTGTTAATAAGAGGATACATATTTTGATTATTACATGTTAAGTGTTTAGTGTTATAATATGGACTTGTTATGGAACCTAGAATAATTAAGTCATGTATAGGCTCGACGAAACACAAGATGTGTTTCGCCAACGAAACAGAAATTTGATCCATCAACCCTCTCTCGACGAAACATCTATTTCGCCGGCCCAAGACTCGTAAAGCCCAGTTATGGCCCAAGTTTAGTTGCGTAATTATATGAACTTAGGATGTGCTTGAGAACGGTTACAAAACTCTAAAAACCCTAGAGCTCTTTCCTCTATTGACGGCAGCCGTGAAAGACTTGAGCCGTACATCAATCGAACTATTGTCTCTTCTGTTTAGGTTGGTAATCTACTACCGATAACTGTTGGATCGAAATCATTAGTAATTGTTTATTTAGTTTTCCGTATTGACTGCTATCGTGATTATATATGTATAAACCCAAGACTGAATTGATTTGCATGCTGGGAATCCATATAAATCTGATGTGATACTCATTGTCTATGTTTAATTAATGTTGGTTGTCTTGTTGTGTTGATGTTATAATAGTAAATGAGTAACAGGTATTTGGTCCAATAGCATGCGATATTTCTTGTTATTATGTTGGCACATGATTGTCAATATATATGTGATTAAGTGAATAAAGTCAATGGCGGTCATATGGTCATGTACCATTGGTTTAAATTATCGGCTGGAACAATGTTTTGGTTCAATCAAAATTTGCCGCCCAACATGCTAGTAGTGCACATGAATGAATTGTTCTAGATAGTTGGTAGTATACGATTGGGGGAAAATGGCGGCAGGGTCAAGGGTGGTCCAATCGAGTATAAACATGTTGCACACTCCAATACATCCAAGGTTTAATATGAGATGCATGTGTTGCTGAGTTAATGTCGGCCGCCATATATGAACTCCCTTTGACAAACTTATATTATCATGTGGAGTCAAATCAAATAAAAAAAAAATATATATTATCTGCTATTAGATTGATAATATTTGCATGTGGTACCAATCTATTTGATTGGTAGTGTGGGGCGGCCAAATGAAATCATAGGCTAGGGGTTTCGGCTCAATGGTATTAGGACTTTCATACCAATAAATTGTTATCGGTTATGTGTTAAGAGTTCGTTTGTTTGCGGTTGTGTTACGGCGAAACAAGGGGGGGCGTTTCGCCAATAGTGTAATCTGCTATGTAACTTGGTTAATTGCTGTTAGAAGTTAACTGATAAAATTAACAACTGTTAGCCGATACGCATGACTTGTATGATTCAGAATGCGTGCTATGTGCTACTTGGTAATTGTATTGTGTTATTTTATATGATGGTATGTGCATGCGTGAATTTCGAGAATATAAACTGATTTCGTATACGTGCATACTTTAGGACGTGATTGAGTAACTGTGAGCATAACCTAGCATACCGAGCAAACCAAGGTGAGTTCACACAGCCAAGGCATGGGGTTCCCAGGGTGGGAATGGGATTGGATGTTTATTTCGTGCGTACATAGTTAATGGAACCTAATGATATGGTCCTCAGGGTGAGGATGGCAAATGATAAGATACGGCTAGACTAGTATACCTACTTGAACTGATCTTCGCACACACGCCAAGGGTTGGCTGCGATATTATGACTGATCTTCGCACACATGCCTTAGGGAGGCTGCGAACTATATACTAAAACTTCGCACACATGCCAGGGTGGCCAGCGATACTAATATACATAGTCTAGAATACTTGAGAACATTCCTTAATCTTCGCATACATGCCTAGAGGGCCCGCGATGGAAACCAATACTATACATGAACAACAAACGAACTAATACGACACATGATTAGATGAACGAATGCAATGTTTGCTATACCATTTCTAATACTGAACTTACTTTCTGTGAACTCGCTCAACTAGTTGTTGACTCTCTGCTGCATGCCTTGCAGGACCTTAGGTACATTATGGAGCTTGCACAGGGAGGAGCAGGTCGTTGTGGGCAATGGATCGTGAATGCTATTTGAACACTTATGATGTTTCACATATTAATATTTATGTTTGGGTTTACTTAAATGCTTCCGCTATACTTAACTATATTACATGTTCAATATGATTGGTGGTTAGGATCCTGGTCATGTCACGCCTCCAAGCGGTGGTACTCCGTGTGTGGGATTTTGGGGTGTGACAATGTAGAAGCCCAATAAGGATTTAAGGTAGTACCTTTTTGAATATCCTACTACGAATCCCTCATATGAAGATATGAAGGGTTCTACAAGGAGTTGGATAACGAATATCCAGAGTACTCAAAAACACAAAAAATGCATAAAAGAAAACACAAAATGCATAAACACATAATCACACAATTGTTTATTTTAAATTTGTCATCATTTTGTTAATTGCGCACAAGTATTTAAAGCACACTAGGAATCCATTCCGTGGATTTCAGTTGGTACTTTAAACATTAACAAGAATCTAACTATGAAGATTGAAAGATCTTAAGGAGAAAATTCGATTGTAAGGAACCAAAATGTTCAAATTAAGGTACACAAGGAATCCAATTAAGAACTCTGATTTGAATGATAATCATCCACAAGGGTCTAATTGTGAAGATAAAAAGATCCATATGGATTTTAGAGATTGAAGGTGTTTTGAAACTTTGCACTGGATGTGCTTAAGTGAAAGCATGAAGTAAACATGCTTATGAAGTTGAGATGCTAGATATGCCAAGGCGACATATTAAGCGGAATTTGAAGGTTAAGCCAATGCATGGAAAAAAATGTTTTTGAAAACTATGCATGGGGTTCTAAAAAAATATGTTCAATGTTTTTGAAACCTTATATATAGTACTTTTGAAATCATAAAGTAGGTGTATTAGGTAGGTATATTTATAAAAAAAAATGTTTTAAAATCATGCGAGATGAATTTTGAAATTATGTATAAGGTTTTTGAAAACTTGAATGATGCTTTTGAAATCATGCACTTGATATAAGTAATTATACTGTATTAATATTGTTTACAAACTATATGAAACATTTTGAAATCATGAAGGTTGTTTTTGAAAACGTAGGCAATGTTTTTGAAATCATGGAGGTTGTTTTTGAAAATATAGATAATGTTTTTGAAATCATGGAGGTTGTTTTTGAAAATATAGATAATGTTTTTGAAATCATGGAGGTTGTTTTTGAAAATGAACCTATACTAGGTATTTTGTTATAAAAACCAGAGTGTAATGATATGGGTATGGGATTGAGAAAATACCTTAGTTTTCTAACCAAGGATTTTAAAGGAAAAGATGTGTAAAAAGCACATTTACTCATAATGTCACTCTATTTTCTTGTATTTTGTTTCTTAGAATGAAACGAGTACTGAAAATTTTCGAGGGAATCATGAGCAGACATAGGAATGGGAAATTCACAAGAGTAGCTTGTAAAGGGCATAGTTCCTTGATGTAGGTATCATAGGGAAATGCCATACACACATGTAACTACATTTGTATATCAGAGTTGCGAACAACGACTTTTATTTATGAACAAAACAGATTGTTTCACAATACAAGAAAACAGAAGAAACAAAGGCATAAGACAGCAACATTTTTTGCTCAGCCAAATGCTCATCCAAGGGTTGGATTTGCATTGACAATCTTTGGGCAATCCCTTCGGAAATGGCCCATTTCTCCACAGTTGTAGCAAGAACGAGCTTGTGTAGGATTGTTGCCAGCTTGATTTGGTGCTGCTGCAGCTGGGCAAACTCTTGATGTATGGCCAATAAGTCCACAAATTAGGCAATTGCGGCACTTCACACTGGCATGATGATGAAGGGTACATCGGTTGCACAAGGGTGCAGTTCCGTTGTAGGGCTTCTTAGCTAGTGGTGTCGCCACTTGGCTAGGTTCCGTTTGATTAGGTGTAACTTCTGCGGATTTCTTTGAAGCCTTACGCTTCCTTGATTTTGGTGCAGGCTTGACTTCTGCTTCCTTCGGTGACTCTTGAGTGGCTCCATTTTTGAGACGAGACATGGCAATGCCTAGATCCACAGACTTCAGTATCACTTCGCCTATTTGCTGGGCAAATTTGGCTGTTTGCTCAGACATTTGACCGTTGCTGAGGTAAAAAGACATTCTAGAAGAAAATGAAAGACATAGGGAGTAACAAATGAAATGTTATCGGATAAGCAAAACAGAAAGGCAATGCATACGAATTGCGTTCATTTGTTTGTTACCTAAGGCAAACAAATGAGATGGTGACAAATCAAAGCAAGCGGATCATAATAATGTATCGCTGAAGACATGCTTGCCTATAAGTGAACACTCACCCCAAGAGTTCCCAGGTAAGAGTGACTGGTCTGATACTGCGGATTTGTACGAACACCCAAGCCTTAGACAGAAAACTCAGAGTACAGGCATTCACCCTTCCAGTTTGCACGTGTTCACATTATAAGATCCAAACTTTGACGAGATTTTGAAAACTTAGAGGGTTCAAAACCTTATAACGAAGGTTCAAAACCTAGTAATTGTAGGATCGTTTGCTGACCCGAACGAGTCGTTCAGAGGTTTACTCTTGCAATTCAGATGCGGAATAATAAGAAAAGCAAGTAGATATAGCTTGTTCTTCCTCCTAACTGTCTTTTGTATTGATTAGAAACGATTTACAGCTCGATCATCACACCGGCAGAGCTTCGGCGTGGAATACAAGGACTGAACTCTGAGGATCGCCCCAAGCAACCCTATATATAAGCTTCTGGGTCCGCTCATGTGGACATGTGACACATGAGCGGTCCAGGCTTGACCATAAAAGCGGTTCACACATGACACAAAGGCGATCCACCATCCTATGTCCATATGAGCGACCCTAGCTTCTAAAACCTATACAAACACATGTTTTCTCGTATTTCGTGCCCTATGCTATACAATATGATGTAAGACCTGATCCTAGACACTTAGACGGAATCAACAGATGTAGTGCACCAACAAACTCCCCCTCAGATGTTGATGGAGTCGACTATTGAGCACCGTCTTCTCATCTTTAGTCTTGATCAGTCTCTGGGCTTTCACTTTCTCTCTATCTTCAGACTCCCCCTCTCGATTTACTGGCATTCTTTTGTTCTTCAGTAACATCTTCAGGATCTTTGTCTGGCATTCAAACACTCTAATTCTCTTGATCAGATCTCTTGATTCCTTAAGTTCATCAGCATCATCAGTTTGACATGATCTTCAGAATCAGAATCTGATCTTCACAGACTTTTAGAATCGAATATCCTGGCTCTATCAAAAATCTTTAGCATTAATTTCTGAGATCGAAACCTGGCTACCTGCACAATCTTAACCCAGAAATAAATTTTCTAATTTTATCACATATCAGATACCTCTGCACCAACATAAGACTCCCCTCAAAACAATCTATGATGAACCACTTGAAGAAGGTTAGATTTATCAAAAACAATTTGATTTATACACACACTCTTCCTCAAATATTGCTCATCATGTTTAGCATTTGGGATTTTGAAAATCAGTTTTCCAACATCAGTTGTCGAAAATCTTTTTGACTTTTAAAAAAAATTATGCTAAAACACCCAAAAATCTTTTTGGATTTTCTGAGAGACATTATCTGACACCACTAGAAAATAAAAACATAAAGAAATAAACTATTTACAGACAATATTTTTGTGAGTTCGTGCAAGAGGATCATATCAGTTTATGAGACCAATCACCAACACCGTTAAGCTTGATTTCATTTTAAGCTTTAAACAGTTTACCTAGATTGTCAGTATGTTTGTCCTCTTAAATTCTCAACACAAATTTCAATCGATTTGAGATACGATATTAATGTTTTAGAGACTTAAACTTAATTGTGTATCACTCCACTTGAATATACTCCTGTATCCAGATCCCAAATATTCAGTCTTACAGGTGAGTATACCACAGCTGATATCTGTAAAGGGGTTAGGTGCGAAACCGTGAGAGCTCAGGTCAGAACTTCCGTTCAGCAGAGAGATGACGGCTCGACTTTTGGTGGGTCCCCTTTAGAGGATCTTTTTGCATTTCAACAGCAGCGACTATCAATTTTATTGTTTCATCAGCATGCTGAGGGCGAAGCTTATGTTTCAAAGCTTTAGCAGAAAGTATTATCCGGGGACTAGGTCAGTACTTCCATACAGCAGAAGTCCCGGGATAATACCCCAGATATCACTAAGTATAAAGACCTAGTATCTCAGAATATGGGACCTTTCAAACAAGATTTCGGGGGTTACCCATATATTCAAGAATAGTTACCCACGAATTAAGCAAGTTTGAATTAAGTTTATATCTCGTTTCAATTTACTAATTGTGCGAAAATCTACTGACACATCCGCAGTAAGATTGTTTAACTCTTTTTAACTTTACATTTCTTTAGCGTGTCGTGATAGTCCACTGATGTACTATCATTTCCTCTTTTTCGCAACAAACTCATTTTTGATTTTATCATGTTTTTGGCTTTTTCAAATTTTCAAATGTTTTTGGATTTTCTGAAATTTCCCTACTCCCCCTAAAATGCAAACACATTTTAAAGAAAATTTGAAAACTTCAAGATTCTTGACCTACTAGAAACATGAAATGCAAAACAAAACTGTACAGAAACTTGACAACTGACACTGAATCACATCAAATCGCCATCCACTAGGCATAAACAATCTGAACTCCCCCTTTCACAAATCATTTTCTCATTTAGATTTCAAAACACTTAAGTTTGTTTTAATCAAAATGATTTTTCCGGAAAATGAATTTGTGTTGATACAAACCACTTGTAGGTCTATCTTTTAAAAATGGGAATGTGGTTCATCATCTTGTCTATCTTTTGCCATGAATAGTAAATCAAGTACAATTTAATGTCCCTGATTTACCATTTGCATTTAATAACCTCTTGTACCACTTGTAAATGTAATTACTTCAAAGTATCCAAGCATCTCAAAATTTAACCACAAATACCACTTGTGGGATCAAGATTACCACTTGTAGATACCCAAAAACTACCAATTGTAGGAATATTACGTCTACATCACCATTTTACCAATCAAAATGCCGATTCCTGCTTCGCAATTAACCACCTGGAAGCTCCGGCGTAGTCCTTTCACCTGTAAAAACATCCAAACATTAATCACAATCATTCAAACAAACATATCATAAACTAGAATGATGCCGATTCCTGATCCACGATATAAACTTGGGATCTCCGGCATAGTCCTTCGACTATTCTGGAAAACAAACTTCCCTCCAAGTCTTCTCAGACTTGAGGGCTTTCAACTCTTCAGCTGTAGGGTTGTATGTCGCCTTTTTAGTTGCGTAAAAATCTTTTACCCCTTTAGCTTTCCCATTCAACATTTTCCCGAATATCTTTTTAACATTCCCATTGAATGTTTTCTCGACATCAAATTCTTTTTCATCATCATAAAATTGATTTGAAATTTCAATTTTTCCAATTTTCTTCTTAACCTCCTCAAACTTCAATGATGGAAGAACATCATCATATTCTGAAATTTTCTCCACAACTTGTGGCTCTCCTGGCTTTGTGGAACCAGGTTCATCGCCGACTTTTTCTTCTACCTTTTTAGCAACCCACACTTGGTTGTCATTTCCTTTTCTTTTGTAAAATTTTGTCTTCTTCGAACATTCTCCAATCTCATTTTTGGAATTTTTAAAAATTTTAGATTTCTCAAATTTTTCAACAACTTTTTCTTTCATCTTCTGAGAAGCTCCCTGTTTTGTTTTGATTTCTTTTGAACAATCTGATGCAATGTGACCAGCTTCACTGCATTTAGAACAAGTTTGAGTATTTCTCGGATGAAATACTCCAGTTCCATTCTTTCTCCTCTCAGCAAGAAACTCTTTGTTAGTTTGTCTCCAAAATGGTTTCTGTTGTTCATCTTCCGAGCTTCCACCTGTCACAAATTCAGTGTTTGAATTAGAATTTTTTTCATTTTTATGATTTTCTTGTGGAACAAAACCTAATCCTTTCTTTTTGTAGCTACGATTTTGGTTAGGTTTCTTTGGAAAACCAGGACCAGAATTGTAACCTTTTTTCTTGTTTAGACGTTGTTGAACTCTGGAAGTATATTTTTTAGATTTATCAAAATTTTTCAAAACTTTTAATTCAGGAATATTAACCTCTATTAGTTTAAAAGTTTTGTTGATTAATTCCGTTTTGATACTCATTATCGGAAACTCTTTGTTGTAATATAATTTGTCAGAACCATTCAAAGTATAAACAACTTCGAATGTTTCATCATTCAAATCTGCCTTTGATAACAAAAATTCTTTACTATAAGACCGTTTAACCGACGAATTTTGACTGTTGACAGACGACTTTGGCTTTTCAGACTCAGATTTCGACTCTGTCTCCTCATCAGTATCCAACACCTGATCGACCACCTTTTTGATTATTTCAGACTCATGATCAGTATCGGATGAGGTAAACGTCACATCAATGTTTTCTGGTAAGATGTCATTTGTGTCGGTTTTAAGCTTTATATTGACTGCTTTTGCAAGTTGCTCCTCATTTGGTTTCCTAGGTGAATACCCATCCCAAATTGGAGGCGGACACTTGTTATAGCTAACAGTTGTTTTCTTACCACAGTCTTTCTTTTCTTTTGGCTTCTCGTCTTGAAAAGCTTCCATACCTGCAACAGTTGGGTAAACACGATCAATAACATAATCAGAGGTAGAATAGCTCAACAACAACCTCCTAATCCTCTCATTTTCAATATTTTCAGTTTCCAACTCTTGCTTCCATTTTGCACTTTCTTCAATGTAGAAATTTATAGCTTTTTGCTTCGACATTAAAGTTGCATTCATCATCGTCAGTGCCTGTTCTCTTTCTGTGTTTGTTTTTTGGAGACCAGTTACTGTTTTGTTCAACACGTCGTACGATTCCTTCACATAATTAAGATTGAACAATAACTGCTCTTTCTTTTTCTCGTACTCAGATATGATATCATCTTTTGCTGCACACTCTTTGTAGTCTTCCAAACACTTCTCACAGGGTTTGATGACTTCAACAAATTTTTCAACTTCGACTGTTTTAATAACTTCAACCACTTTTTCTACTTCAATCACCTTTTCTACTTCTTTCACAACCTCACCAATTTTCTCAGCAACATTTTCAACATTCTGAACATCACCTTCAGATTCAGATAGTTGTTCTTTAGCAGCTTGTTTCTCTTTCAGTTTCTCCATTCTTTCTGCAAAATAAAAATGAAAACTTTCAGGAGACATATGAGATTTTGCAGTATTTATAAGTTTCTCTTCCTCATCATTACTGCTACTATGATCTGGTGATTGATCAAAATGTACAGATTTTTCAGAATCATCATCCGATACACTAGAATCAGATGGTGTTTTGTCAAATACAACATCCTGTTCTTGAACAGTTTCATCTTGTACAATTTCATCTGAATTATCTGAAACATCCCCAGAGTGTTCTGAAAGTCTATCAGTACTATCTGAACTTTCATCAGATGACACAGATTTTTCATCTCCACTTGACACATTCTCTCCAATGGATCTCATCCAAGTAGCAAACAAATTTGGCTCTCGGACGATCTTGGCAATGAAAGCTTTAAAACTTCCCTTTTCATCCACGAACATATCCCAACTGAAACCTTCTGGTAGTTTCTCATCATCTTGATCGATAACACGTTCTGCTGTGGCTTCAGATGATATGTAATCACTCCAGCTGAAATCTACAACACATGCTCTTTTGGAATCTTCAATCTTTCTCCCATGAGCTGTTTGCGGTTCTTGGGATTGGCCGACTTGCTGATAGATAGCTTTGCGGTAGTAATCATCTTTTCCAAATGGATTCTGTGCTCTACTAGCTTCTCTTCCTTTACACTCCCGCTTGAAATGACCTTTTTCCCTGCATCGAAAACAAGTAACTTTAGATTTATCAAAACCTAAAGTTGAAACATGAGCATCTAAAAAGTCATTTCTTCCGGTAATGGTTTTGAATTTCTCAGCTCGACGAAGAACACTTGCAAGACACCACTTGATATCCATAAGTTCCATTTCCTCGGCGTCTATTTGATCGTAATCCTCTTTGGTGAGCATAGGATTTCCGATTCGACCAGCAACAAGACCTTCATAAGATAATAGAACTGAACCCAGAAGTGACATGTGGTCTTTAGCAGTGTCTTCAGAGAAGCTTTAACCTTCTGGAAGATTGAGAGCTATGTTACACTGAATTATGTATCCATTTCCGGTTTTTGTACTCTGAGACTGAAAGCTTGTGTTAGTCTCTTTCGGATTCAAACTCGGAAACGATGAAAACCCGCTGCTACTCTTGTTCACACCCTGATCAACTTTATCTGATGAATCTCCAGCACTGAAAGCAGTTTGAATCTTTGGACTTTTTTCAGCTTCAGAAACTGGAATACTACCTTTATAGTACATTTTAACATCTTGTTGACCACTAGGATTATTCATCCTCGCGATCCTTTGCTGCTCAAGATCCTGACTCTCAATTTTCTCAATAAACTGACCAATTGTAAGTTTGTCATAAACACCCGTGTTTTTTAGTATCATCAAATATGTTCCCCACTCTTTCTGAGGTAACGCGTCAGCCAATTTATCAACCCATTCCTCACGACCTTTTTCAACTCCCAACATCGATAACGAACGCACTAAGTGACAGTATCTCTCAATCAGTTTTTTAGTATCCTCTCCCGGCAAACAACTAAACAAATCAAATTCCTTTTTAAGCAATGCCTTCTTGCTTTTGATCATACTTTCACTACCCTCGAATTTTACTTTAAGAGCATCCCAAATTGATTTTGCAGTTTTGTCGTGTTGTAGCAGAATGAATATATCTTCTTTAATCGCCTGCTGTAACAAACTGATCATCATTTTCTCTGCTCTGTACATTGCGCGTTCTTGTTCTGAGAATTCAGATATCTGTTTAATGACTTGCAACTCTGTTCGAGGCAATGTGTACTTTTCCAATATGCATTCCCACGATCTGAGATGATTTGCCTGTACCCAGTTTTCAAAACGATCCTTCCACCCGTAGTATTCTTCAATACTCATCAGTTTTGGGGGTTTCTGGGTGGTTCCAGTCTCATTTTCCAGGTTCATAGCTTGAGCAATCGCGGCTGGTGATGATGATGTTGCAAAGGCGTTGTAAAACTCAAAATTCATGTTGACTTAGCACGTTTCAAAAAAAATGACAGAAAAGCGGTTCTACAGTGAACAGAAAAGCGATCCAAAACAATTCTCTGGAGCGGTCCAGAAATCTTAATCTAAGAGCGGTCCTCAAACTGATTTTGAGCGATCTAAAATCTGTCTTATAAGCGATCCAGAAATAACTACTCGAGCGATCCAACAATGTTCACAAGAGCGGTTCAAGAGTAAAATTTCGAGCGGTCCATGAATGTACTATGAGCGATCCAGGTGATTAATTTTGGAGCGGTTCAGAGGCAATTTTGTATTAATGAGCGGTCCAAAAACACTGAATTATGAGGGATTCACGATGACGTCATTCGAGCGGTCCATATTACGAACAAGTTTTGATCTGTTTTCAAGCTCAATTTTGGTCTGAAACTTCCAAGGGTTTGTATCGGTACTATAACGCACAGTTTGTGAGCTTTTGAACGAATTTCAACCGTGAAATCTTCCGGAAATGAGAAAAGAATGTGTAGAAGTGAGAAGAAACAGTGAAATCCGGCTATAATCTGCAGAAAACCTCCTCCCAAGCTCTGATACCACTTGTAGGATCGTTTGCTGACCCGAACGAGTCGTTCAGAGGTTTACTCTTGCAATTCAGATGCGGAATAATAAGAAAAGCAAGTAGATATAGCTTGTTCTTCCTCCTAACTGTCTTTTGTATTGATTAGAAACGATTTACAGCTCGATCGTCACACCGGCAGAGCTTCGGCGTGGAATACAAGGACTGAACTCTGAGGATCGCCCCAAGCAACCCTATATATAAGCTTCTGGGTCCGCTCATGTGGACATGTGACACATGAGCGGTCCAGGCTTGACCATAAAAGCGGTTCACACATGACACAAAGGCGATCCACCATCCTATGTCCATATGAGCGACCCTAGCTTCTAAAACCTATACAAACACCTGTTTTCTCGTATTTCGTGCCCTATGCTATACAATATGATGTAAGACCTGATCCTAGACACTTAGACGGAATCAACAGATGTAGTGCACCAACAGTAATCAATCATCTACTGATCCTAGAACAGATGATTAATTTTCAAAGCGGATTTGAAATTTATGTTCTTGTTGTGGTTGTCGCCTAAGGATAGGTGACGGTATTGTTTTATGACTAAACGCAAGTAAACTTGCGTTAGGGTCCTAGGAAGGTTATAGACTAGGTCAAAGCATTTCTAATAATCTAATTCCCTATAACCATGAGCTCTGATACCAACTTTTCTGTCACACCCTGACCACGCGAAACAACAAAACGTGGCGGAATCGTCGGGGAGTGTTGTAACAGAATCATTGTTCATAACACATGGAAAATTGAAATGTTGTTTTATTGATTAAAAGAGTTACAATGTCTTAACAAACAAAGAAGATATAATATAGTTAACTAGTCTTGCATCTTTTATTGTCACTAAGGCCTCGTCCAATCCTACGTGAGCATGCATCAATATCATCATCAAATATCATCCACTATAGTACCTGAAACACATGTAAAAACACATGTAAAAATACATCAGCATAAAAATGCCGGCGAGTACATAGGTTTTGTGAAAATAGGATTCATGACTTAGGTTTAAGAAAATGTTTAATGAAAACTTGTCATGAATCCAGTTTTAAGTGTTTGCTTTTATAAAACGTTTGAAAAACGATAATAAGGTAGATGATATGTAAAAGAGTAATGTATGGTTAAATGAATAACCAAGTAAAAATGAGTTTGTATAAAATAAGTTGTTTGTAAAACAATGTCTTGTGAAAAATATGTTATATGTCTAAACTGAAATGATTTAAACAACACTGCGATATGTAATATCATACAAACACTTATATATAGGAAGTACCAGCGGCGTATCCACCATGCTTGTATCATATTACACATGCCTCGTTACTTAAATCACGTACCCAAACAAACCACCAATGTAAAATGTCTATGTTTAAACCAATTGCCAAATGTATTGAATAATATGTCAAAATGTTTATGTCAAAATGTAAATCATGTAATGTATAACCAATGTCAAAAATGTTTATGTGTCAAATGTAAATCATGTAATGTGTAACCAAAATGATATGTATGGCTAGCGAAATGCATCAACAAAACCATAGGTGAAAATGCACCCAACAAAGTATTGAAGTAAAACTTGGTTGAAATCAAAGTTATGTTTTGTGGAAATGCATGCTATACTGATACAAACATTTACGAGGTATGTTAAACGCATACATTCAAGCCTTGAAACAGCAGGTTAACCTTAGAGTAAAAGTTATCAAAAAGAAATGTTTTCGGATTCGGTCATTCCATCCATCCAAACAAACCTAGGATTTTAGGAACGGGATTTGTCAAGTCCTTTGGTACCACTACCTATTACCGAGCGGCATGATCGGTGTTAATGAATGTAATAAAGATCCGTTAAACAAACCAAATGATATACCAAATGTAAGCATGTTTTATGAAAATAATGTACCTAGTATGCTAAATAAACATACAAGGTAGAGATGTAAAACAATGTGTCCATATGTTACGAGAACATATGGAACAGAGATGCAATGTAAAACAATGTACTAAGTATGCTAAGTAAACAAACAAAGCAGAAAAATCATGTAAAACAATGTGCTAGCATGCTCAGTAAACATACATAGCAAAAGAATGAATGTAAAACAATGTGCTAGCATGTTAAGTAAACATACATAGCAAAACATAATGAAATCATGTACTAATAGTGTACTAATGAACATAGCAAGTGTATGATATGAAAACATGGAACGCATGAAAGTAACAAGTAGGCACATGTGTTTCACCCCAAAACATTTGAAAGTAGTAAAAGAGGGGACTATGTACTCACTTGAGGGTGCTTAGAAGTCTTGAACAACAACCAAGCAAAGCTAGAGGGATAACGGAATCAAACGGCACCCTATATAGATAACTACATAAATAACCGGACCCAAATCGGGGGATTGGATAGTATGAGGTTTCGTAAACCAAATGAGTATTGGAACTCATATGATATGGTTTAACAAAGCCTATATACTAAAATGAAACTTAACTTAAGTGCTTACGACCCATTACAACCCGTTTAGGTAGCTTATGCTACTTTAACGCGTCGTTCATGTAAAACGCGTTCGGACCGCCTAACTAGCCCTATGACAAGCAAGATATGCCATAACATGTTTAATATTGTTGTTAAATCAGTTTAGATACCAAAAATTATGTTACATAGGTTTAAAATGAATTTTAGCGTAAAAAGGGTATTTTGGTAATTTACCTAAGGCATAAGAACTACTCATCATACAACTACTTAAATGACGTGATCATAAGGTATAACCTCGGAAGGTTATTCCCTATACAACTATGGTCACCTAAAGTGTTTGGTCAGATCCTAATGATCGACCAAATGGGTCAGGTTCGAAAGTATAAGCGATTGATTAGATCGCTTACCCTTACGACCCTAAACAAGCACAAATCTAAAAGCGACGAGCTAAACATGCTAGATCATGTTTAGTAAAGTTAGAAAACAGGTTTGGTATAAAAACAAACGGTTTTAATACCCTAGAGTAGTTTGGTTATAAAATACGTGAGAAAACGCATTTTGGCCGAAACTGGACTCGTCACTGAGCCTAGATAACGTGGTAATTAGTAGGTATAGTCACTAGGGACTATAACCATCGTGATTACGCTCACGTTATGAAGTTCAAACGAACTTCGCATTGACCATAAACTAGTCAATGCAAAAAGAAAAATGCAGTTTGACTTTAACGCAAAAACGAATGAAAAACGCGAAAGAATACTTACAAAGGGTCCCCGCAAGATTGATTTTCCAAGTATTCTCAGGTATGAGGTGATGAAACACCCCAACTTAGAGAAATCTCAGAAATCAAGTGGGTTTTACAAGTGAATGGGATGGGGTATTTATAGTTTTCGGAGAGCCGTTAAGATCGTTTGTCGATATTCGAGCTTTGATCTCAACCTTACACTTGTGCCCATAGTTTTACTAAACCATTAGAGCCCATAGAAATGCCCCAAAACCATTTGCAAGTGGGTTACAAGAGTATAACAGCTGTTAACAGTTGGAAAAACTGATTTTTGCATATCTGACATGCTCTCGCGGGCCGTGTAAGGTTTTATGGGGGCTTACGCGGGCCGCCTGAGCCTTCTGATCTGCACATAAGTTTTAGAAATTGCAGTTTTGGTCCCTACATGCATTTAAGGCCATTTTTTGATGCATTCAAGGCCCGTTAGGCCATTTTCAAGGCTCTACAATGATGCCTAAGTATAGGGGACATGAAACATGCTAAAAAATATGTCGGATGTCGGTTCGTTTGGTCGTACGATCGTGATGTTTTCTTAATTACGACGGAATGCGCATAAGCGCGAAAGACGATCCAAATTGCGCGACGAATGGATTTTTCTTATGCCAAACACTAAAATAAAATATTTTAATACTTACATAAATTTTTGGATGTCCGGATGTATTCAGAACGTAAGATATGCGCGAAAATGCAAACTTATGCACTTTTTGACGCTTTTAGTCCCTGAATGACCAGAAAGTTTATTTTAGCACATCGAACACCTCAAAGCCTATTTCTAAGCTATGTAAAGGATATTTAGGGTGTGTTTAACTTATGATCATGCTCTGGAATGTTCGTTACAGTTCAAATTGGCATACTTTCGCAGTTTGTCATATTTAGTCCCTGTAAGCGAATAGACTTCATTTCGGCACATCAAACCTTCCAAAACCTATTTCTAAGTTATGTAAAGGTTATTTAGGGTATGTTAAGCCTATGTCACTATTCCGGAGTGTTAGTTGCATTAAACTGGTTATATTTATGCATCAGTGCGCGTATAACCTTCCAGAAAGCGATTTAGAGCCCGAAATCGAACAAGAATTGATATGTGCAAATGATACACATATTTTTTCAAATCCCAAGTATGAAATACAATATTTCATTGGTTCGGTATTTGTTTGATGGTTGAAGTAACACAGGTGTCACATTATCCATTGCCTTCTTTTCCTTTTCCTCCGCTACTACGATGTGCGCCAAGAAAGCTTTGTATTCCTTTCGAAGATACTTGCTCGCTTGTATGCATGACATGAGTTGGAGATCCTTCGATGAGACTTCGCCATAGACACAGAGTTTATCACCATTAGCGAACGAGAAACGAATCATTTTATCACACCAAACGACTTCAACACGATTTTAACGAAAAAAAATATGCCTACTATGATATCAAAACTACCAAGCTGCATCGGAATAAGGTCGATAGGGAAGACGTGTGTGACAACTCGAGTTTCCGACTTTCACTTCCGCATTTAATACGCGTTGACTTTGACTGTGTAGTTGTTTGACTTGTCTGACTTAACCTTGTACTTAATTTGCAAAGTGTGTTTTATATTATTTGAGATGCAATATACGTATTATTCATGATATATAGATTATATATGTGTAAGGGTTTAATAAAACGGGATTAGGAAGTGAACTTTAGTTAGTGGGCTTCGTTAGCGAATCAGGACCGGACCGTATACCTGAAACCCGCTTGTAACACATGTATTGTGATAATATCCCGACCCAATTCGCTGATGTGTTGAGCGATTACAACCGGCCCAAGATTGTTGTGTTGCAACCGGCCCAAACTTTGTTCACATATTAGCATGTACGTAGATGGGATGTCATCTGGAACAAACCCTATTTTTCTTAACCCTACCCTCACATCCATTGTGCGACGGCATGATCAAGACCCCCCTTCTCACGCAACACCATCCCAACCAAACTTATTATCAGGTTAGTGAATTAGTTGCAATTTGTTTTGATGATCATGCTTGGTAGTTGTGAGTGGCAATAGAATATTAATGTGAAAAGAGTTGTCGGCTTTGCTTGTTGGGGTCATCAGGCTATATGAGAATAGGGGAATCTTGGTAGCACATGATAACTCATAAACTAAAATAAATTGATATCTGGGCTTTGCATGAAATCGATTGTAGGCTAGCAAACATAATGAGTAGGTTGTCAGCCCACTACTCACAATGGTTGGTCCAATCGAAATTTAGTAGTATAGGTATTTAAATAACAACTCAAGGATTTTTTATGTGAATGAATTTATGATGTCTGATCCAGGCCATGTGAGATCTTGTCTTATAATTGGTCAAATAGCATCAGGAGAACAACCTTCCCTTGTCGGCCATTGTTGAATTGTTTAATGAATGTTTTGGTGATATATATGTTAATTTATTGAATGATTTTGAACCATCGGTTCAATTGGCGGCTGAAAGAAGGATGGTCCAATCGAAATTGATGGCATATTGCACACTCAAATACATTAAAGGTCTATTGTGGAGTGCATGTGATTCTTAGCAATGGTCGGCTATTATGCATGTAAATGGGCGGCTGGTGTTGTCTTTAGTGTATGAGTATTGTCAAGAAAGTTATGAATTAATATATGTGAGCATGTAATTCAGATCATGGCCAAATGAGGTTTTAACTTTTATAAGTATCACATGCTAGGAAAGTACATAAAATTGATTGGTTCGATGAAAAGGTGCTGTTGATTGATTTTGACGGTTGCATATTAAGGGGGGAGTTGATTTAATCATTTTAGTATGATAATAGAATTAACATAAACATATTATGATTGGTGGGGATGGGCGGCCCAATGTTGGGCATTTGCGGTTGTAGCGGCCCAATACCAAGTGAATGCCGACCGGATTTTTTTTTAATTGTTATTTTTGTGGCTGTTGTGTTGGGGCGAAACAATCATACCTGCAAATCACTGGTTGACGAAACTGACTTGGCGAAACAAAGGTGTTTCGCCAAGACTCTTTACGAAGCAACAACCTTGGCGAAACAGAAGTGTTTCGTCGGGGAGGGGTCACGGTGAAACAGGGGGCGTTTCGCCAATAGGGTAATCTGCTCAGTAGCTTGGTTAATTTCTGTTAGAAGTTAACTGGAATTATTAACAACTGTTAACTAGCACGCATGACTTATATGATTCAGAATACGTGCTATGTGCTACTTGGTAGTTGTTATGTGTTATTTCATACGATGGTATGTGCATGCATGAACTTCGAGAATATAAACTGATTACTGTATACGTGCGTACTTTAGGACGTGACTGATTTACTTTGAGCACTTACTTAGCATACCGAGCAAACCAAGGTGAGTTCACACCCTTACTAAGGCATGGGATTCCCAGGGTTTGGGAATGGGATTAAAGGAATAAGGTTGATTAGATTCATACATACACTGTTACTAGACTACCATACCATCGTCCTCGGTTGTGCAGGACAAATACGTAAAACCTACGTATACTTATGCTATTCGCTATCCTCGGTTGTGAAGGATACTCACGTAAAACCTACGTGAACTTATACTCACTACTGCCTCGGTTGTGTCAGGGCACTTACGTAAAACCTACGTAAACCCCCGTGTACTTCTATCCTCGGTTGTGAAGGATACTTACGTAAAACTAAAGTAAACCCCATACGCGCTACTGTTCTCGGTTGTGAAGAACACCTATGGTTACGCATAGTCTAGTGGATAAATAACATGGGAAGCCCCCACCAATAGAAACCAATATCGGCCCAGTAGAGCCACCGGTTACTCATGAACTTACTATTACGCATTTACTTTCTGTGAACTCGCTCAACTAGTTGTTGATCCTCTGTTACATGCCTTGCAGGTCGTTAGGTACATGGAGCTTGCACAGGGAGGAGCCAGTCGTTGTGGGCAAGGATCGCGAATGTTTTGTTAAACACTTTATGACTTACATACTTAATTATGTTGGGCTTTATTGATACGCTTCCGCTAAACAGTGATAACTTATTTATGTTTTGGAAACACCTATCATATGGACTTGGTCTAGTTTATTTACATTTGCAGTTTCTTTTATTATATTCAATGTTCTATATGATTGGTGGCTTGATCCTGGTCAGTCACGCTCCCAAGCGGTGATACTCCGCATGTGGATTTTGGGGGTGTGACAGATTGGTATCAGAGCCATTGGTTATCGAGAACTTGGTTTTAATATGGGATAACGTTTTTATTAAAACCAGACTATAACCAGAACAATGCTCTCAACGATCCACAACGACGCTTCGCTCCACGTGCAAGACTCAACATCCTAGGTAATAAGGTTTATGTTTATTACCTGCTTGCTAGAACTGCATTGAACTTTGCTCGTAGTATGCTTAGATTTCAATGCTCGTTACTTGTTATTGCTTGAGAACACTTGCGTGCTTACTCTCTTCTGTCATCGCACTATTCGCGAACCACTCTAACTTATGACACTTTTGCTATGAAGATCATGGCTGGACGTATTAACATGACACAAGCCCAGTTGACGGCTTTCGTTAATGAACAAGTTGCTGCGGCACTTGCAGCTGCTCAAGCAGGTCAACACGCTCAGCAGCCCGTCTGTACTTTCAAGAACTTTATGGATTGTCGTCCTAGCACATTCAGTGGCACTGAAGGAGCGGTTGGACTCCTCCACTGGTTTGAAAAGCTCGAGTCTGTGTTCGAGATGTGTGAATGCCCTGAGGCTCGCAGGGTCAAGTATGCCACTAGTACTTTAGAGGGGATTGCTCTAACTTGGTGGAACGCGCAAGTGCAGATCTTAGGGTTGGTAGCTGCTAACGCCACCCCTTGGAATGACTTCAAGGAACTGATTAAACGTGAATGCTGCACTCGGGAAGACATCCACAAGCTGGAGGATGAGTTTTATCATTTGAAAATGACTGGGTCAGAAATCGAAGCTTACACTAAACGGTCGAACGAGCTGGCTGTGCTGTGTCCAACTATGGTGGACCCTCCAATCAAGCGCATTGAGTTGTATCTCAAGGGTTTGGCGCCAGAAATCCAGAGCCACGTAACATCGGCCAATCTTGACAACATTCAGGCTATTCAGCGCCTCGCTCATCGTATTACAGATCAGGCAGTGGATCAGAACAGGCTGCCTAAACGTATCAGCGCTACTGCTACCGCTACCACTGCTACTACACTTGCTACTCCCAGTGACAACAAGAGAAAATGGGATGGGGATTCTAGCAAGGGATCAGCTTCAGTTCAGTCACAGGTTCAGCAGCGAAAGACTGACAGTTATCAGAGTCCCAGTCAGCACTCTTCAGGCAGTCACAGGCAGGGCGGATATCGAGGGAACCTTCCAAAGTGTAACAACTGCAACAGACACCACATTGGCCAGTGTAACAAGGGTCGCTGTCAAAGATGCCTCAAGATGGGTCATGAGGCCAAAGATTGTGAAGCCCTCGGCCTGCGAACCAGAATCAGTAGCAGCCACAAGCACAGCAGAATCAGCAACAGGGTAACAAGGGTTGTTTTCATTGCGGCGCAGAAGGTCACTTCAAAAGGCACTGTCCTCAGCTAAACAGGAACCAGAACAACAACAATAACAACAATCAGGGAAATGGCAATAACAACAACAACGGTGGGAACAACGGCAATGAAGCAAGGGGTCGTGCATTTGTGTTGGGGCAGGGTGATGCCAGAAATGATCCCAACGTCGTTATGGGTAAGTTTCTTCTCGACGATATTTATGTTACTGTTTTGTTTGATTCGGGTGCGGATACGAGTTATATGTCTTTGAAAACGAGTAAATTGTTAAAACGTACACCAACACCTCTAAACACCAAACATGTCGTAGAACTAGCAAATGGTAAAAGTGTAGAAGCCACGCATGTAGTCAAGGGTTGTAACATCGTTCTAGCGGGTCAGGCCTTCTCGATTGATCTTATTCCAATAGTTCTGGGTAGTTTCGACATCGTCATCGGCATGGATTGGTTGTCCAAGCAGCAAGCAGAGATCTTATGCAAGGAGAAGATCATTCGTATTCCTCGTGCGGGTAAGGAACCTCTCGAAGTTCAAGGCGACAAGAGTGGTGCTGTGGTTGGCATCATCTCTTTCTTGAAGGCTCAGAAATGTTCACGAAAGGGGCACACCGCCATTCTGGCACTTGTCACTGACGCACCAGCGAAAGAAAAGAAATTGGAAGATATCCCAGTAGTTCGCGACTATCCTCAAGTGTTTCCTGAAGATTTAACTGGTCTACCACCTCATCGTCAGGTCGAGTTTCAAGTCGAGCTAGCTCCGGGAGCAGCCCCTATAGCCCGCGCACCGTATCGTTTAGCTCCAACCGAACTGGAAGAACTGTCGAAGCAGCTACAAGAGCTCTTGGAAAAGGGCTTTATTCGTCCAAGCTCTTCGCCTTGGGGAGCTCCAGTATTATTCGTGAGAAAGAAGGATGGCACTTTCAGGATGTGCATAGACTACCGTGAACTGAACAAGGTGACGGGACGAAATTCCAAATCAACGGGGGAACGTGCAACCACTACTGAGGCTGAAGCTACTACTACAGAATTTCGGGACGAAATTCCAAATCAACGGGGGAATGATGTGACACCCCAGGAAAACCAGTAAACGATACAACTTACCTAGCTTCCTCAGTAACCGCATGCTAAATTTCGGGACGAAATTTCTTTCAAGTTGGGGATAATGTGACAACTCGAGTTTCCGACTTTCACTTCCACATTTAATACGCGTTGACTTTGACTGTGTAGTTGTTTGACTTGTCTGACTTAACCTTGTACTTAATTTGCAAAGTGTGTTTTATATTATTTGAGATGCAATATACGTGTTATTCATGATATATAGATTATATATGTGTAAGGGTTTAATAAAACGGGATTAGGAAGTGAACTTTAGTTAGTGGGCTTCGTTAGCGAATCAGGATCGGACCGTATACCTGAAACCCGCTTGTAACACATGTATTGTGATAATATCCCAACCCAATTCGCTGTTGTGTTGAGCGATTACAACGGCCCAAGATTGTTGTGTTGCAACCGGCCCAAACTTTGTTCACATATTAGCATGTACGTAGATGGGATGTCATTTGGAACAAACCCTATTTTTCTTAACCCTACCCTCACATCCATTGTGCGACGGCAGGATCAAGACCCCCTTCTCACGCAACACCATCCCAACCAAACTTATTATCAGGTTAGTGAATTAATTGCAATTTGTTTTGATGATCATGCTTGGTAGTTGTGAGTGGCAATAGAATATTAATGTGAAAAGAGTTGTCGGCTTTGCTTGTTGGGGTCATCAGGCTATATGAGAATAGGGGAATCTTGGTAGCACATGATAACTCATAAACTAAAATAAATTGATATCTGGGCTTTGCATGAAATCGATTGTAGGCTAGCAAACATAATGAGTAGGTTGTCAGCCCACTACTCACAATGGTTGGTCCAATCGAAATTTAGTAGTATAGGTATTTAAATAACAACTCAAGGATTTTATATGTGAATGAATTTATGATGTCTGATCCAGGCCATGTGAGATCTTGTCTTATAATTGGTCAAATAGCATCAGGAGAACAACCTTCCCTTGTCGGCCATTGTTGAATAGTTTAATGAATGTTTTGGTGATTTATATGTTAATTTATTGAATGATTTTGAACCATTGGTTCAATTGGAGGCTGAAAGAAGGATGGTCCAATCGAAATTGATGGCATATTGCACACTCAAATACATTAAAGGTCTATTGTGGAGTGCATGTGATTCTTAGCAATGGTCGGCTATTATGCATGTAAATGGGCGGCTGGTGTTGTCTTTAGTGAATGAGTATTGTCAAGAAAGTTATGAATTAATATATGTGAGCATGTAATTCAGATCATGGCTAAATGAGGTTTTAACTTTTATAAGTATCACATGCTAGGAAAGTACATAAAATTGATTGGTTCGATGAAAAGGTGCTGTTGATTGATTTTGACGGTTGCATATTAAGGGGGGAGTTGATGTAATCATTTTAGTATGATAATAGAATTAACATAAACATATTATGATTGGTGGGGATGGGCGGCCCAATGTTGGGCATTTGCGGTTGTAGCGACCCAATACCAAGTGAATGCCGACCGGATTTTTTTTTTAATTGTTATTTTGTGGCTGTTGTGTTGGGGCGAAACAATCATACCTGCAAATCACTGGTTGACGAAACTGACTTGGCGAAACAACTCTTTACGAAGCAACAACCTTGGCGAAACAGAAGTGTTTCGTCGGGTAGGGGTCACGGCGAAACAGGGGGCGTTTCGCCAATAGGGTAATCTGCTCAGTAGCTTGGTTAATTTCTGTTAGAAGTTAACTGGAATTATTAACAACTGTTAACTAACACGCATGACTTATATGATTCAGAATACGTGCTATGTGCTACTTGGTAGTTGTTATGTGTTATTTCATACGATGGTATGTGCATGCATGAACTTCGAGAATATAAACTGAATACTGTATACGTGCGTACTTTAGGACGTGACTGATTTACTTTGAGCACTTACTTAGCATACCGAGCAAACCAAGGTGAGTTCACACCCTTACTAAGGCATGGGATTCCCAGGGTTTGGGAATGGGATTGAAGGAATAAGGTTGATTAGATTCATACATACACTGTTACTAGACTACCATACCATCGTCCTCGGTTGTGCAGGACAAATACGTAAAACCTACGTATACTTATGCTACTCGCTATCCTCGGTTGTGAAGGATACTCACGTAAAACCTACGTGAACTTATACTCACTACTGCCTCGGTTGTGTCAGGCACTTACGTAAAACCTACGTAAAACCCCGCGTACTTCTATCCTCGGTTGTGAAGGATACTTACGTAAAACTAACGTAAACCCCATACGCGTTACTGTTCTCGGTTGTGAAGAACACCTATGGTTACGCATAGTCTAGTGGATAAATAACATGGGAAGCCCCCACCAATAGAAACCAATATCGGCCCAGTAGAGCCACCGGTTACTCATGAACTTACTATTACGCATTTACTTTCTGTGAACTCGCTCAACTAGTTGTTGATCCTCTGTTACATGCCTTGCAGGTCGTTAGGTACATGGAGCTTGCACAGGGAGGAGCCAGTCGTTGTGGGCAAGGATCGCGAATGTTTTGTTAAACACTTTATGACTTACATACTTAATTATGTTGGGCTTTATTGATACGCTTCCGCTAAACAGTGATAACTTATTTATGTTTTGGAAACACCTATCATATGGACTTGGTTTAGTTTAATTACATTTGCAGTTTCTTTTATTATATTCAATGTTCTATATGATTGGTGGCTTGATCCTGGTCATGTCACGCTCCCAAGCGGTGATACTCCGCAGGTGGATTTTGGGGGTGTGACAACGTGATTATTGAGTTCAAGCGTACAATCATGGAGAACATAATTAACAATGACGGTTCTTCCAGTGGCAACTTCTACGTGAACGTTGAAGGGAGGTTAGCACGTTTACGTTTTAGGAGCTTTTCGAATTCTAATGATACAAAACAGTTATCGGCTCCAGTATCAAATAAACATGAAGCATATATACCATTGACAAGAAACGTACCATTAACCACATTGTTGTCTGCTTGCGCCTGGCGGGCGTTGATGTTGAATGCAATTCCACGCGTTGTTGGTTGTTGCTGCTGCTGCTGAGGCTGCTGTTGTTGATGTTATTGCGTTGGTTGCTGCTGTGGCTTTTGCTTCACCACTCTGTTTGGGCAAACATTTGCAAAGTGGTTGGGATCACCACATGCAAAGCAAGCTCTCGCGTGAGCAGGAGCTGCTTGTTGTCCCTGAGGAGCGGGAAGAGGAGCTGGCAGTGCAGAAGCTTGAACTTGAGCTTGAGTTTGACGAGGACCAGTACGGCAGTTGGCAGTAAAGTGGCCGTACAGGTTGCAGTAAACACAAAATCGACACGCGATCCCAACAGGATGATGATAAGTACAAGTAGGGCAGAGCGGGTGTGCACCAGTATATGCACGCTTTGCTGGCGGTGCATAGGTCACTGGTGTCGCTTCTTGGCGGTTCTGGGGTTGAGGTTGGGCAGGTACAACATTGAGTGGAGCGGCAGCTACTGCACAGTTCTTCTTGTTGTCGTTGTTCTTGCGTTTACGGCGTGAAGACTTGGAAGCTTGCTGTGCGGCGGTTTCAGCAGTGGGAGCAGCGGTAACTTGGTGGAGACTTTTGGTGGTGTTCTTGAAGTAACCAGCCAAAACTCACTTGTCATTAATCTCGGCAGCGAGTAGATAAGTCTCTTTGATGGTTGTCGTCTTCGCGGCTTGCACGAAACCAGAAAAACAATCCGGTAAGGCACGGATGTATTTCTTGATGGTCATCTCAGGTGTTGCCACCTGGCTGGGACAAAGGATACTCAGCTGCTTGAAGCGGGCAGTTAGACCAGCATTGTCGCCACCATCCTGCTCGATGTTCCAAAATTCGTTCTCCAGCTTCTGGAGCCTATGGGGAGGGCATAATTCTATAATTATAAGTTCCTTAAACTTATCCCAAGTAAGCCCATAGGCTGCGTCGTTCCCTCGCCTGTTCCTTTCGGCGGTCCACCAGTCCAGAGCCCTAGACTGGAAAACGCCAGTTGCGTTGACAGTATGAAGGTGATCGGGACATCCGCTTTGGCGTAGCGTGACTTCAATTGAATCGAACCATTGAAACATAGCGCTTGGTCCGTCTTCGCCTGTGAAGTCTTTGGGGCCGCAGGCCTTAAACTGCATGAAGCTGAAAGTACCCATTGGAGAGTCGGTCCTAGATTCCTTAGAGGACTTGCTAGCGTTTTCATTAAGCTCGCTGACAATTTGCGGAATGACCTTAGCCATTTTTTTTTGCGACTAGAGAAGTGATACGCTTGTCAGCGTGGTTTTTGTGGGCAGCGCGAGAAGTATGCAAACCGAATGACGACATTGTCTGCAACAGAGATCGCCATGGGATTCAGACACTATATATTCGAATATCACATCGTAACACACTACTACTAGATAAATCTTAGGAATAAATCAACACATAGGCACATAGTCACGTAGAAACATAATCCACCGAAGCACATAAACACGTAAACACACCGAAACCACATATTACACTATATTTTGCACATTTTCACCTACATATATTGCACGTATTCACCTACCATTCAAGTTCGTGAGGCACGTTCGAGAGTAGCGAGTGCGAGTAGCGAGTACACAGTGAGTAGTATAGCGTAAGCGAGTAACATAGCATGCGATTTGTTAACGTTTTGAGTTAGTGGTGCAGTGCGAGTTGTGCGTGTTGAAAAGCGTATAAATTTCCAAAATCGAAACACATAAATTGGTAATATCATATAAAACACATAAAATTCTAGATAAAATCGAAGAACCAGCGGTTGCGAGCTCAGAATCGAAACACACAACCACATAAAATCGGCGATTGGAGCATCTGGGTGCGAGACATCAACAACCCAAAGTGATCCGACTATTCTCAAGGATTTCGAGTACACGCTTTGACCTAATAAACTGTGCTCTCTCACCGGCATACGGTGAATGGCACGCATCCTTTCGGTTATTCATATACTCGAGTCATTGGAATCCATCGAGACTTTGGTGATAGTTTTGTAAAACCAAAATAAGGAGCGGAACAAGTCATCAAGATTCGGGTTTCACCCCTAACTTAACAACTGCATTCCTATTTGTGTGATAGAATCACATGATAGAGAGGGAGATTTGCGTCGAAGTATGGATTTCACTCCTGATTCAACGCAAATTCTCATGTTTATAGTAAAAAGGCATGTCGAATGAGCGATTTAGTCGAGAGTTTGCAGTTTTAACACCTAGTCTGACCCAATCACTTGTTTGTTTTCGAAAATTGTGTGTGTCGCTAGCCTTAGGAAAGGCTAGTTTTCGCGAAGCTGTAGTATGTAGTGTTCACGCAAGGATGAGATCGAGAAAATAACAAAAATACGCTCGCGCGGAACCCCTACTGGGTTCGTACAAGTCGATCTGTTGGTACTTAGACTATAGACTAGGTCGTTTCTAAGACATCGACCCGGACTAGGTCGAGTCTTGCCTGATTCCCTATAGTTATGGCTCTGATACCAATCTGTCACAACCCAACCGATGGCGGAAACATCGGGGTGAGGCACTGAGCGAAACAGATTGTCCAAGAGAATCCATAATAACTAAAATTACCAGATATTTAACGTTACGTCCCATACCATAACATATCAAATAAAATCAGTTATTACAGACATAGTTGTTCTCAAAGATAATTCATAGTTTCGACAATTCATAAATTATTTAGTTCGTTTCTAGACCACCTAAGCTTGATTCCATGACATCCAACAAATCCTAGCATCTTAAACACTTGTCACATACGTTAAAATAGATCAATACACATAGTGTAAAGTTGAGCATACAAGTTGAATAGTATAATAGTAGCGAAAAGCGGTTTAAGTATAACCAGCATGTAACATGTTGAAAAGTGAAGCTAGCAGGTTATCGACAATGATATATGCACAGACATGACTGCGAGTTTGTTAGGACCGGTTTTCAACTCCGAAACGATTGCGTGTGACACGTTCGACGTGCGGAATCCGTGAACGTGCGTGACCGAACACACGAGACGTACTCAATCTGTGATTCTATAGAAAAGTATGAAATCGTACAAAGCACCACGAATCACCTTTTGCCTTTCTCTCTCTACCTTCTCTCTCTAGCCTCTAAGCTCCAAATCTCCAAATGGCAAAAGTCTCTAAACTAAGCCCTAATTCCTCTATTTATAGGCAAAGGTTATATGGGATTTCCCCTTATTTACAATAATGCCACCTTGCCTTTTTCTATCTAAAATTACAATGTAAGGCTAGTTTTCTTCAGTTTCTACTACGGACTGGATTGACGGAGGCGATAGACATAAATGCACTAACAGACTCCCCCTTGGATATTTCTGTAGTCAGTCCGTAGTCAAACTCGTAGCGACTTATCTTTCTCTCTCTCTGAATCTTCTTGAAGCTTTATCACATATTCAGCAACATAGACTCCCTCTTTCTCGAACAGAATCCCGGTGGATCTGTCTTCAGCTTCAGCTCCTCCTTTCTGTAGACTCTTCAGGCTCCCCCTTTCGTCAAGCTTCTGCGCTTTGGGATCGACACATGGCTTTCCGGTTACAAGCTCCTTTAGGATAGTTTCCTGGCACCTTGAATGCACACTTCCTCTTGCGTTGAGCTCGTCTTCAAACTCCCCCTTAGACTCGGCTGTCGGGATCGCAGTCTGGTACAACATCTGCAAATCTCAAAAGATTATAAGCACAAACAATTTGAACATTCAGTTGTCCAGGAATTGTGAACTGGCTCTTTTAAACTTTTTAAATCAAGATCCTGGCTTTAAGATATAATAATATAGATATATCCAGGATTACTTGATTTTCTCCCCCTATCAACAAACTTCATGGATTTGGCAGTTTTAAGTATCCACGATCGAAAACTGGCTCTTTACAACAGATTTTAACAATTTGAGCATCCAAATCCCTCATAGTTAATCATCCAAGTCCAAATTAATGACCTTGGAGATATCACAAACTGTTTTTGATTTTTTATTTTAAAACTTCAAGTTTCAAATTAATGAACTTGATTTATTTTCAAAAACACGATCAACATACTAGATTTTAAAACTCAGCATTCAGACATCGGTTGTCGGAAATAAAGTGAAATCAAAATCTTTTTGTATTTTTCTGAAATATAAAGTAGTAAAGAAATATTTACAAACATATTTATAGACTATATTTTTTGTTTGAGTTCGTGTTAGAGGATCATATCAGCTTTTGACAAATCACTAGTACCGTTGAACTTTTTAACACTTTAAGTTCTAAACGATTCACTTAGATTGTCAGTATACTGATCCACTTAAATTTTCACACAAAGTTCAACTGATTCGAGATATGAGATTAGTGTTTTAAGGGCTTAAACTTATTCGCGTGTCCCACCTCAGATTATACTCCCGTATCCAGACTCCTATATTCAGTCTTACAGGTGAATGTACACTAATGATATCTATAAACGGGTAATGCGAGGCCATGAGAGCTCAGGTTAGAACTTCCGTTCAGACAAAGAGATGATGGCTCGACTTTAGGTGTGTCCCGTTTGGGGATCTTTTCTTCAACAGCACATGATTAGCATTTTTCAATGGTTCATCATTTTTTATGCTGAGGATGGGCTTTATGAATAAAGCAGTGCAGAGTATTATATGAGGACTAGGCTATTGCTCTCGCAAAATCAGAAGTCCAGGTATAATACTCCAGATATCATCACGTACAAACACCTAGTTTGTCAGAAATAGAAAGCCCTTCAAACAAGATTTCGGGGGTTACCCATATATCCGAGAGATGTTCCCCACGATATAAGTAAGTATTTGATATTTAGGTTTATATCTCTAAAACAATCTACTAAGTGTGTAAAAATCTACTGGCATATCGTCAGTGAGATCGTTTATTACATTAAAACATTCCATTTCTTTAGCGTACTGTGATAGTCTACTGATGTACTATCATTTCCTCTTTTTAACAACAAAACTCTTTTTGAATTTTTTTAATGTTTTTGTCAGTAGGTTTTTATCATGTTTTTGGATTTTTCAAATTTTCTAATGTTTTTAGATTTTCTGATAATATCTTACTCCCCCTAAAATGCAAAATCATTAAAAGAAAAATCAAACCGATACTGATAGCTTTGTCTCGCCATCCATTTTCTGCTTTTCGTGCTCTGTTTTGCAGAAAATGTAACGTACCCCCATGATTTACAACACACTGATCTTTTACAGTTTAAAAACCATTTTTCAATCTTGTGAAATTAATCATGTTTGTTCCGCCGTGAGGGTTTCGGCGTATTCAAGTAACAAATTTTTTAAATTTTTTGGATTTTTTTTACAAATTTAAAAACAAACATATTTTTTATTTTTCAGATTTTTTGACAAAATAAAAACATATTTTTGTTTTTTAAATTTTTCTATTTTTAGGGTTTGAAATATTGTTTATTTATGTACAGAAATCAAACAAACTCCCTGTTTAACCATCACACGGATCAGCAGCCTCCTCCTCGCATGCCCGGCTGCTTCGATTTTCCTTTGGTTGACATTCAATTTTCTTCAGAAGCACCTGCACATTCAAAGTATTCAATTACTTGAACAATTTAGCCCAGGTCTGTTTAACCTTAGGCATTTCAACACAATATGCATCATTTAACTTCGGAAAATCGTTGTCATTTTGAACAAAGACTTTGTCAATTTTAGCATCATCTACCGAAGTCACTTGTTTCTTAATAGTCCATGTTTGACCTTTAGGAGTCCCTCTTTTGTAAAAATGTGACTCTTTTTGAACATTTTAATTCTGAACAACAACTTTTGGTTTCCAAAACTGGTTTGGTTTTGTTGCATCAAGAGTTGTTTTCCAACTTTGTGTTGTTCTAAATCTGGGTGTCACTGATTTCCATGTTTGTTGTGAGTCATTCTTTAACATTTTCGGCTTCCAAGTTTGCCTTGAATCAAACTTGGTTGAATTCTGAATCACAACTTCAGATTTCTGTTTTTGAACATAAACAGAATTCTTTTTCATCTCAACACCAACAGGTTTCAGATTTGGACACTTGCGAGCAAGATGTCCTATTTGATCACATTTAAAGCATGTTCTTTTTGAAACATCTTTGACCTGTTGTTGTTGATTTTTATTTTGAGCATAGAACTCTTCATTAGATTGTCATCTAAATTTGAGTTCTTTCTCTTCTTCTGAACTTGTCCCATGAACAAAATTCATTTTTGCCTGAAAATTTTGTGTTTCATTTTTATTCCAACTTTGTTTCTTCTTATAACCCAACCCAGCCTTCATGTTTTTCTTCTTGTAACCAGGTTTGTTATAAAAAGTTTTGTGACCATTTCTAGCAAACTTTGGAATCTCAGATTTTTCAATTTCAACCATCTTGAAAACTTTGTCAATCTTTTCTGAATCACATTCTGAATCGGAAATACAACATCTAAGAATAATTTGTCCGATCCAATCATGGTATATACCAATCCTTTTGAATCATCATTCAAATTTTTCTCAGATTTTGATTTTTTCAGATATTCTTCATGAAAACTACCTTCACTTTCATCATGTGATTCAGCTTTACCTGTAACAACTGACTCTTCTTTCAACACACTTTTAACGACCTTACCTACTACTTCTGAATCACTAGAATCATCAGATTTGGAATAGGTTACGTCAATGTTAACTGGCAATTGATCTACCATGTTGAAAGCTTTTTCGACCTTTTCATCATCATAAAATGCAAACTTTTCCGGTGGAGGAACTTGATGAATCTCTGAGCCAATACCTTTCTTGTTTTGCTCAGTATCTTTACCATCCGGTTTTAGATTGAAAATTCTTTCAAGCACATATGATGATTCATGATAACTATGTAACTTGTTGTTATCATGTTATAAATCAGCTATTTAATGCTTTAGCTTAGCAACATCTTCAATGTATGAATTGACAACTTGTTGCTTTATTGAATACTACCGCTTAAGCGTATCAGTTGATTCAGAACAGTATTTCAATGTGGATTGAACAAGTTTCATTTGACTTTTCACATTTTCATATGACTCTTTTGTAATGTGATATGCCAATTTTATTGAATCATATTCTTCCTTCATTTCTTGAAAAGCATTTTCTTTTTTATCACATTCTTCTGTTTTTTCAAAACATTTTCTTTCAAAACTTCATTTTCTTTTTCTAATTTTTTACATTTTTCTGAAAGCTTTTCATCATTATCTTTCAAAACTTTTTCGTTTTCTAGCATTTCTTTGCATTTATTTTTGAAAACTTCTTCGATTTTATTGAATTCAAGATCTCTTGTTCTGAACTTTTCGTCTTTTTCAGTACAAGCACTGCATGGTTCCATGCATTTATTACACTGTTCAACTGTTTCATTTTGAGTTTCACAATCGGAATTTACCTTAGTGATTGACACCTCGGTGTTTGCTTCCATCTGCTTCTAATCAGCTTCACTCTTCTTCTCTTCTTCACCAACAACTTTATCACCATCATCACCAGCAACTGAAATCTCATTCTTTACCTCTTCTTCTTCTTTCTTATTCATTTCTTCTTCACCAACCTGCTGTTCTTCAGTAACAGCTTCTTTTTCAACAACTTTTTCTTCTACCTTCTTTTCCTCAGCAATCTTCACATCTTCTTCTTTAACAGCTTCGACTTTGACTCCCTCAACAACTTTCTTCAAATCATCAACTAACTCTTCAACATTCTTTTTCATTCTCTCTTCATCCTTCTTTTTCAAACTCGCAGTCATCACGTCACGAATTATCTTATCCAGCTTTTTCAAATAACCTGTTTTATCTTTCGCAATATTCGAATAGTATTCGCCGGACAGAGGAATTACTGCAAGAACATCATCAAAAACCACTTCTTTTCTGTGAACGACAGGATCACCATTTCTGTTGACATAGCAATATCTCTTCTTGTCGTATCTTCCATAGTACTTTGCATCTTCGTATTCTTCTTGCATTTTCTCAATCCTGCAACCAGCAAAGAATCTTTCTCTTTCGGTTTCTCACTCAGAATTTCTTCTCTGGTTCTCACTTTTATTTCAGCCATGATGTTATCTCCTCGAATCACACAAGAACCTTTTAATCACCTGAATCATGAATACACAAGATTAGTTCAAATACTTAACAAACAACTTGAATCGGACGGGTATCCGATCGAGTGAGTCAACAAATCTACAGTGAAAATAATCAATGTTGTCCAATCGGGTGGGAAAGCTGTCTGATCGGCTGGGATTCTTGAATCGGGTGGTTGTCCGATCGACTGGCGTTTTGTTTTGAATAGAGTGGCAATTCGTTCGACCCTCGGTTCGATCGATCAGCACTACACGACAAAACTCTTGGTCGATCGGCTGACTATGCTTTAAAACGGGTGAAAATCCAATCGACCCACTGATCGATCGGCTAGCTTGCTTTGATGCTGTCCGATCGAATAGCACTACACGACAACCAAGATGCAACGGATCGGACAGAGGTCCGATCGGGTAGCTCGTTGACTATTTGACTTAAACAATGAATTGTGATATTTCAATTAAATGCACTGACAACTTTATGTAAAACAATTTATTGTATCACATGCACACTTTTTTTTGAACGGCCAACAAAATATTTCATTCACCAAACTCTAGCAAGGTGCTAGCACCATACTTACAGCCACCAAAACCAAAGACAAGCATACAATATACATACTACAATGGTAATCAAAACAGTAATGTGCAGACTTCACTGTACACAGACATCAAATTTTTTCCATTTTTCCCATGTTATGGCATACTCCTTGGATCTATTTCTAACCCATAAATAGCTCATGTTTTTTATCTCCTCCACCGCGACTTGAACTGATGCACTACTGCGTTTTGCACTACTACGTTTGAATATCACATGCACACTTACAATGATGGTTTCTTGCAATTTGATAATGGCCGACAATCTTGATGTTATCTAAATTCTCATTGGGCCGCAATATAAGTCTGAATCAATTTAAAGAATGATTGGGCCGAAATCAGTTGTTCAACTTTATCACATGCACCGTTCGATAGTTGGCATCACCTTTTAATATTTCAAACTTCAACGTTCAATCAACAACTGACCAACTTAATTCTATTGGACCTTAGTTATTAACATCACATGGTCCATCAGGCTTTTTAGTTAGATTCACGTGAAATACTTATTAATTGCACCGATTGTAATGATGTTCACATGGGTTTGTGATGTATGAATCGAATCTTTACGCGCAATTTGCAGTATGATCATGTGATTATTATTTATGATATTAATGATGGCTATATTAGATGACAACAATAGTGAATATCACATGCTTCACCGAATGCAATTAAAGAACCTTGACAGACAAAGACTGACCAAGTTGACTAAGTGACTTACACGGGTGAAATGCTAAGACTCGGAATGCTGACTGTACGGCTGGGATGCTAGTCGTTCGGCCAGGGATGCTAGCCGATCGGCTGGCATGTCAACACGTCAACAAATGAATTATAAAGTGTGGTGCAGTGGATCGGACAGGTGTTCGATCTGTTAGGTCAACAAAGTCAAACTTTAATGAAATGTTAATGTGATGCAATGATACGGCTTGCTGACCGATCGGTTGGCAAGTCAACAATAGTTAACAACTTTAAATGAAATGCAAAGTATGGTGCAGTGGATCGGATAGCTGATCGATCGAACAGCTGTTCGATCAAGTAACACTAATGCTGTTCGATCGGATAACATGCATGAACAACCATGACGAACATTTCAGCTAAGTCGGCCAGAAAATCTCAGATTTCTCCCAAACGGCTTGGAATTTTAACCTGGAAATTTGTAGGATTATAGATCTGCTAATTTCGCACAACATATCAAAAAATCAGCAATTTTGAACCGTAAATCTTGTGTAATTTGGCGATTTTCAGATAAAAATGTGAAAAACATGAAGAATGAAGAAATTAGACAAATCTGGATGAAATTTGGATCTGATTCTTGATGAAATCCAGTACGAATCTATGCGTTTGATCTCCGCAACCGAGCTCCTGCTCTGATACCACTTGTTAGGACCGGTTTTTGACTACAAAAGGATTGCGTGTGACACGTTCGACGTGCGGAATCCGTGAACGTGCGAGACCGAACACACGAGACGTACTCAATCTGTGATTCTATAGAAAAGTATGAAATCGTACAAAGCACCACAAATCACCTTTTGCCTTTCTCTCTCTACTTTCTCTCTCTAGCCTCTAAGCTCCAAATCTCCAAATGGAAAAAGTCTCTAAACTAAGCCCTAACTCCTCTATTTATAGGCCAAGGGTTATAAGGGATTTCCCCTTATTTACAATAATGCCACCTTGCCTTTTTCTATCTAAAATTACAATGTAAGGCTAGTTTTCTTCAGTTTCTGCTACGGACTGGATTGACGGAGGTGATAGACATAAATGCACTAACAGAGTTGTAGAATGCGCAACACATATCACCACTGTGACATGTGAAGTTAAACCCTTAGCAACCCCTGTCCACGACAGGTGCTGAGTCCAAACTATAGTACTATCATTGCTAAGGTGTCAGGCAACAATCACTGTGTAAACATAACATACAAGCATTCATCGAACAACATGTACAACAGGCAGAGCAGTTAGCATATAAAAGTGTTTGCATTGTGTGTCGATCGTGATTTGATATAAGTAACGTATGTAACACCTAAAAGTGCGTAAAGCAAAAAGGGTTCGAGTATACTCAAAGATCATGTTTAATGAATAAACACAGTCTTGGATTGAAGGGAGCACTGGAGAGTTAGCCTGATCAGATAACGATAGTATAAGCGTTGAGGAGTGCGCTAAACGGTGTCGAGCGAACTGAGTGACTGACGGATAGTGATCCGATCGGATGACCGTTCAGACGGATGACCATTCGGTCGGAGGGTTATCCGTTTGGGATGGACGTGTTTGTGTATGATGTGACTTTGAAGTTTTATTGCAGCATTGATAAAAGTGAGAAGTATCTCTACCTATTAGGTCGTCCGGTCGAATGGTCATCCAGACGGATAGTCGTTTGCTCGGATGGCGATTCGTTCGAGAGAGATGTTTCAAAGACCCAAGTCCCCTTTAGGATAGTCATTCGATCAGATGGCCGTCCGATCGGATATCTATTCATTTGGAACTGATATTCTTTGAAGTTTTATAAATTGTTTAAGTGTTGAAAGGAAATCACAAGTCATCCGGCCGAATTGTTGTTTGATCGGATGGCGATCCGATTGGACAGCAATTCGTTTGGCAACCTGTTCGTTTGGAAACTTGTAAAAATTCGTTAAGTTAAATGTTCGCGGTTGAACCGAGACGGTATGACCACGTGTCAAACAACGAAAACTCCATCAAGTCCAAGTCATCCGATCGGATGGGAATCACCCTGTCCGATCAGTTAAATGTTCTTGACGGAACTTCATATTCAACCCATTAAGTAGGTCATCTCCTTGATAGTAATCCATTTTCATACCGGCACATTACTAGAAAATGAGTAGAAGGCCTGAACGAGCTCAGATTCTAGTGGTTTTTGAATGAAAAGTTAAGAACATTGAAGAAAGGTTTGAAACACTTAGTTTAAACTTAGATTTGGTGAAATTAGTGTTTAAACATTGTAGAAATCCTTTAGATCCGAGTTGTTCTTGGCGGAATGAGGTCACACTTTAGTGTTCATGAGAACCCATGATGACATCATCCTAGAACAGCCCAAATCCACAGATTTCATGGTGAAAAGTTGATATTTGTGGGTGAAATCGATGAGAAAGTGTGTGCTGATTAAGGAAGTACAAGATTTGAGATGAAAAACTTACAAGAATCGCGAGGAATTAAGAGAAAAAGGGCCGAGAATGCGCTGGTCGGAGGAGAGCTGTCACATCACATGAACAGTGATGTGACAGGGGAGTATTTATAGGGGAAGGAAGAGAAAGGCGGTGAGAGTCATTCGATCGAGGGCCTTTCGGCCGGATGGCCATCCGATCGGATGGTCATCCGGTTGGATGACCATTCGATCGAAGGGTCATTCGATCAGATGGCTTGAGTAGGTTGGTTCTCCGATTTTCGTTTCGTGCGTTGAGCGTTGCGATGCGTTTAAGCGAGTGTCGATTAAGCGATGCGATAGATAATAGTTACACAAATAACATAACTAACGTACAATAACATAAGTAATCTTTCGTTTCTAGTTCGCGATGAAATTGCGTTGCGATTGCATTTGCGATTAACACCTTTAACAAAATTAAACATGCACAAGTAACATAATAGCACACACACGTAAAACAATATCCAAAATGCGATTAACTTGAGATGCGATAGCGATGAGATTAGCATTAAGTAGATTAGCGGTTAATAGAGTTTATTACATTTACTCCACATAATACCACTAAAACAACGTAAATTAAAGTATCAATTAACGAGTTTGAGAGTATAATTAATAACTAAGCAAGGAATGACAGATCGAATTAGCAATCTTTTCTTCCTTTGACTTTGACTTGTACTTTAACTTCAAAAAGTCGGGTTGTTACAGGCCATGCATTCGATATTTCATTCAAAATTCGAAATCACAAACTTGTTTCAAATAAATGTGTGTTTTGTTATTTAAGTAGTGTTTCTTCAAAATATGATGTTGTGGTTTAGTAACTACCTTTTCGGTGAATACTCTGACGAGTCCGTTGTTCCAGATTCTTACGAGGGAACCGCTATTTCTGACTCGTACGATAAACCGATCCCGTCCAACATGAGGGAGGAGGAGGTTGTATCTGGCATTCGTTTTCGTGATAATACGGTGCAGCTGGACTTGAATATCCTTGTGGAAGACTCGTACGCACAACAAGACTATTTGGATTATGGATACGAAGGTAAACCATATCCTCAGGCTGAATATCCGTATGGTCAGCCAATCTATCCCGACCATGGTTACGGTGGTGAGCAGAGCTATGTACAACAAGACTATCCCGACCACGGTTACGGTGGTGAGCAGAGCTATTTAAAGCAAGACTATCCCGACCAGGGAGAGGGTGGTGAGCAGGAAGATCTGTTAGCCAATGAGGTAGGCTCTTACCCAATTATATTTTCGTTTGATATAAACCGGACCTTTTCATCACGTGATGAGTTGGTAGATTGGGTACAGATGACGTGAAAGCACAATGGTCACGTCATTGAGATTAAAAGATCGAATAAAAGAGGAAGTAATTTCAAGGTTTGGTTTCAATGCAGTCTTGGTGGGGAGTACAAGAGTGTAGCTACATTGAGGAAAACAGGTAGCAAGAAAATAGGTTGCCTTTGATAGGGTTTACAGAATTAAAGAGAAGTGTTTGGAGGATAAAGGTGATGGACCTGAGGCACAACCACACTCCTATTGAAAACTTGGACGGTCACACGTATGCGAGAAGGATTTCTTCGGAGGATAAATGACTGATTGAGCTGCTGGCAGAGCAAGATATTCCAAACTATAGCATCTAGCGTACGTTGATGAAAAAGAACCTAGATAAAAAGATTACTCGCAAGATGTACACAATGTTGTTCAGAAGATCAATGCCGAAAAGAGGGTCAGGGAATCTCCAATGCAACAACTCGAAAACCTTCTTGTCGAAAAAGATTCACTTATTACATACACGAAAATGAGACCACGAATGCAGTTGAAGATATCTTCTTTGTCCACAAACTTTCATTTACTATGTGGTGTGCATTCCCGCATGTGTTAATGATTGACGCCACCTAAAAAACAAACTTGTACAATCTTTCGTTTGTGCAGGTCGTAGGTATGACGTCGACAAACCAGTCATTTTCGGTTGCTCATGCATTAATTTCTGTGGAGAAGGCAGAAAACTACATATGTGTATCGGAGAGGATCAAATATATGTTGGTGGACTGTATGGAGTGCGTGTCATTATAACAGACAGGGACTTAGCGTTAATGAACGCTTTTGAACAAGTTTTCCCAAAAGAGAACAAGTATCTTGTCGGTTCCATGTTCATCAAAATACTAATAAGAACAAGAAGGAGAAATTTACTGAGAAGGAGTGGAAAGAATTTCTTCGTTCATTTATGACATTGTGTGAGTGTTCCACAGAGGAAATATACAAGTATAATTTGGCAAACATTGAAGCACAGCTGAAATAGGTTGGTCGTGGACATGAGTATTTATTAAAAATTATTTAAATACTTTTTTACATACATACATACAACCTGACAAGTTACAGTTATATTTTTAGAGGTTTTTGAGCATATAAAGAAATCTCTTGGTTGGATCTATACAATGAAAAGTTTGTAGCTGCATGGAGTTACAAAACACTTAACTTTCACTAAATTACAACCAACATAGTTGAGGGCATGCATGCATTACTAAAAAGTCACTTTCCAAGTCATTGCAACACATTGGCTAAACTTGTGAGGTTTGTTGATCATATTGTTGAGAAACAATAAACGGAGATTAAAAGAGGTTTTGAAACAAGCCTTAGAAAAGTAATGAACCACCACAAGGTTCACCCCATGCTTGCAAATATACTTTGAATGGTTTCAATATATGATATTGGGCCTATGGATTTCGAGCTACGACGTAAGGAAGACGGGTTGAGAGCCTACGATACAACTTGTGGTTAACAACTTTTTACCAGTTGTGGTTTGCCATGTGCTTGTCGTTTGGAAAAAGTTAGAAAAAACGGTATGTTTACATATTGAGTCTTGGCTTTCATGATTTCACTACCAAATTTAGTACCATGTGTTTTCATTCATAGGTCAGCAAATCCGAATCAATTCGATAGACGTGTTCTAGAAGAAGTTTGACTACAAGTCGGCAAGGAGTAAGATTGAAGATACCGATGTAGATGCAGAATTTGATAAAACTGAAACAATAATCAATCCAACACCTCCTCAAGTGAAAAAGATCTACGTAGATAAATTTAAACAAATCATCATGCTAGGAAACAATATCAAAAAACCTCCTATTGTTCAACTGAACACCTTTGGTCGTCCAACATTGAAAACGCAAGAACAAATGATGATAGAAGCTACAAGAAAAAGATTGTATATACCGTCGGAAGAAAGTGGGTTCGACACCTCATACAATCTTCTTTATCACAGCGCGTACGTATCATCCCAAGACTCTCGAAGATAAAAAAACAACAACCGCTTAACCTTCACCCCGATTTCCCAATGATCACATTAGGTCCTAAGTCGGATATAGCTATCGGGAACTATGGATGTCAATTTCCAAAGGTGTTTCACCCATACATCTTGAAAATAAATGATGTGAAACCAGATGGTCACTGTGGGTTTCGATCGGTAGCTGTGGGGTTAGGAAAGAAACAAACAAAGTATTTGTATATCCAGCGACAACTTTTAATGGAGTTGCGTATGAACGAGTGTATTTGGAGACAAGTCTTCAATCTGGAAACCGTAGGACATTATGATGAGTTGTTTAATAGTATAAATTTTCATGGAGTAGGTAGAGCAGAGTTCAAAAATTATATGGTGATAGCTGAGGCAGGATTTCTTATTGCTCAAAGATATGGTGTGATTGTTCACACGTTGGACATTCGTGGCAGTGACACAATTTTCCCTCTGCTGGGCGGTTCGGACGAAGCTAGGGAACCTCATCAAGTGGTTGCGGTTATGTTCGTTGACGGTGGACATTTCATCCACGTAAAGTGTAACACCCCCAAAATACCACCTGCGGAAACCCCGCGAGGCGTGTTACACATCAGAGTCTGAGCCACCAATCACATTGAACCAATAGTAAGTGCTTAAATAAAACATGTCATTAATAGCCAAGATTATTTGTCAAACACAATATCAATTCACAAGAGTTATGTAGCGGAAGCATATGATAAGTCGTTTAGTAATTGTTTCAAAATAAACGTAAAACCAATGTATCAATTATCAATGATCCAGTAGCTTCGATCCATGACCACTCCAGCACGCCCAGATAGCAAGTCCATGTTCCCAAAGTTAACGACCTACAAGCATGCAAACAAGTGTGTTAGACTACGCTGGTGAGTTCAAGGTTTTGTTAACGTGTTGAGTTACCAGATGTATGTTAATGCGATTCAATGTTGCGTTACAATGTTGCTCATGTTAGATACCCTAGGGAGTGTGCCCATGTGTATCCGGGGAGTGGTTACCCCTTAACGACTGTTCGCTATGTTGCCATCATTAGATACCCTAGGGAGTGTGCCCATATGTATCCGAGGAGTGTGCCTCTAACAACCATAGCCCTATCCAGATAATTAGTTCACGCCCGTCCTTACGGCCCGGTGTGAGGTTTCCCAGCTAATAGCGCTATCAACTAATTACCCCCATTGCCCTCCAGGCAATAACCAAAACCGATTAAGTTGTTTACCCATAGTTTCCCTTCCAAGTGTTTACCAGTTGTCCCAAACCACCGGGACGCATGCTTGAGAAAATGCAATGAACTCACCTGGGATTGCTCGGCAGGTTATACCAAAGTTACTCGAACTAAGAGTTGTCAATTTCGTCCTAACAGGGTTATTATACAAATCAGGTTTTTGGTTTCGAGTTGTACACATAAACATCACATAAGTCAACGGTTATAACACATAGCATGTAACACCTTGATCAACTAATAGTAGCATGAAGTTCATATAAGCATGACCCCTAACTTGTGCGACTGTGGGTGATTGGGCTGTTATGGTTGTGCAGGCCCAATCCCCTTGTGCGATCCAGAAAGACCGAGCCCAAAAAGGTAGTCGGCCAAACATAATAACAGCCCAAAACATATCGGCCCAAGTAAAATAACACGTGGTGACTTGTGCGGTCCGAACTGGGTTGTGCGGTTTGAAATTGGGCTTTGAGGCCCAACAATTAAACAAACCTTATCACATGTGCGGTCCAGTAAGCCTTTTGCGAGTAGAACACCCTGTGCGATCGAATTGTGTGCCCGGCTTGTGCGATCAGTCCCCTTGTGCGACTGACCTTGTGTGACTAAACCTCTTGTGCGCCTAGGATATCTTGTGCGAGAGGTTTCATTATCCGGGTATTAATCTTATTCGGTTACAATTATCAATTACTATCAATAGTTTCCAAGTTTGTAGCAAATCAGTTAACACCAAAAACAGTTTCACAATATGCTAATTCTCGATCAAACAGGGTAATCAAATATCCAATTCTCATGAACCCTAAAATCATATCATAACAATTATCTAATGATTCGTATGAACATGCAGCCGAGAAACATCACTTAACCCGATTTACTTAACACATTAACCAGCTACCAACCGATTAAATCAACATATATTTATGGCCGATTACAATCATACAATCACAGGGATATTAACCTGATTCGGTGAACAACAATCAAACCGTAAACAAGGCATAGCAACATAATAACATCGGATCGGTTCTTAGCTTAATATCACATACACAAGCCTAATCGATCAACAAGAAAATAAATAACAACACACTAACCGTAGAGTAAAGGGTGATCCGATTCAAGAATGATATCCGAGAGGAAGAGGAGTGATGGCCGTCGAGTTCCAAAGCAAACGAGAGAGAGAGAGGGACTAGGGTTTGAGTATGAGAGAATGTTTTTGGTAACAATGGGTGAGGGTTACAAACACCCTAATTGTTAATCGGTCAAGGTGGATGGGCCGAACCCTCAATGGGCTGCCCTAATGGTCCGCGTACAAGAATAAGGCCCAAACGGCCTTGTGCGATCGAGCATAGGTTGTGCGGTCGGATTGTTTATAACATACATACATGCACTCATATAACACAATCATTCACGTAAAATTCAATTAATAACGTTCTCATAACCACGTATCGTTACACAAAGTAGGTCTAAAGTTCGAGTTGTCACAGTATCCCCAACTAACAGGAAATTTCGTCCCGAAATTTGGTAAGTACTCACTGCAAAGCTAGATAGGTTAAAGCTAGATAAGTCATATCGTCTGCTGGTTTTCCTGGGGTGTCACATCATCCCCCACTTGAATGGGAATTTCGTCCCGAAATTCACTAGTTGCATCAACAGTAGGTTCGCTAGATTTTGACTGGTCTTTGGGGAACAAATGTGGATATTTAAGTTTCATCTGGTCCTCGCGTTCCCATGTGAACTCTGGACCACGTCTTGAGTTCCAACGAACTCTCACAATCGGTATACGGATGTGTTTCCGAACTTTAACTTCCCGATCCATAATTTCAATTGGTTCTTCGACAAACTGCAATTTGTCGTCTATCTTCAGCTCCTGAGATGGTACTACTAGTGTTTCATCAACCAAACACTTCTTTAGCTGCGATACGTGAAATACATCATGGACATTACCCAACTCAGCAGGTAATTCCAACCTGTAGGCCACCTTTCCAATTCGTTCCAGAATTTTGAATGGTCCTACATAGCGAGGGTTTAGTTTGCCGCGTTTCCCAAAACGCACCACACCCTTCCAGGGGGAAACCTTTAACATAACGCGGTCATTAACTTCAAATTCCAGTGGTTTACTACGTTTGTCAGCGTAGCTCTTCTGACGATCGCGAGCTGCGGCCATACGGTTTCGGATCTGCACAATGCTTTCTGATGCCTCAAGAACAAACTCAGGGCCTGTGATCTGACTATCACCCACCTCGTGCCAACAGAGAGGTGAACGGCATTTCCGTCCGTACAGTGCTTCGAACGGAGCTGCCTTAATACTTGAATGGTAGCTGTTGTTGTAGGAGAATTCTATCAACGGTAGGTGCTTCTCCCATCCTTTTCCAAAGTCGAGTACGCATGCCCGAAGCATATCTTCGAGTGTTTGGATGGTGCACTCACTTTGACCATCCGTCTGTGGGTGATAAGCGGTACTCATGTCGAGTTGGGAACCAAACGATTTATGCATTGACTGCCATAACTCTGAAGTGAAACGCGGATCTCGGTCTGAAATGATAGAAGTTGGCACTCCATGCCTAGAAACCACTTCCTTAAGATACACTGCTGCCAGCTGAGAAAACTTGTATGTTTCCTTGATTGCTAGGAAGTGTGCTGATTTCGTGAGGCGATCAACAATCACCCAAATAGTGTCATTCCCAGCCTGAGTTCTTGGTAGTCCTGTCACGAAACCCATAGCGATCTGTTCCCACTTCCATGTGGGTATCTCTGGTTGCTGCAGTAGACCTGAGGGCTTTTGATGTTCTGCTTTGACTTTAGCACAAGTCAAACATTTGCTGACGTAGGTTGCTATATGAGCCTTCATGCTGGGCCACCAGTAGGTAGTTTTCAAGTCGTGGTACTTCTTATCTGATCCAGGATGTACAGAGTAGCGTGATTTATGTGCCTCTTCCATTACAAGTTCTCGTAAGTTGCCAAAGAATGGGACCCAAATGCGTCCAGTTACGTAGTAAGCACCGTCTCCCTTTTGTTCTAGTCGTTGTCTCGAGCCACGTAAAGCTTCAGCTTGAACGTTCTCTGGTTTCAACGCTTCTAACTGAGCGTCTCGTATCTGGGAGGGGAGGTTGGACTGAATTGTGAGTTGCAATGCTCGCACACGCCTAGGTGCATTATCCTTTCTGCTGAGGGCGTCAGCTACAACGTTCGCCTTGCCCGGATGATACTTGATGGCACATTCATAATCGTTCAATAATTCCACCCATCGTCGTTGTCGCATATTCAATTCTTTCTGGTCGAAGATGTGCTGGAGACTCCTATGGTCGGTGTAGATGGTGCATTTGGTACCGTACAGATAGTGCCTCCAAATCTTCAACGCAAATACTACTGCTCCTAACTCCAAGTCGTGTGTCGTGTAGTTCTTCTCGTGCACCTTCAGCTGACGAGAAGCATAAGCTATTACCTTCTCGCGTTGCATCAACACGCAACCGAGACCCTGAATTGACGCGTCACAATATACCACAAAATCTTCGGTACCCTCTGGTAATGACAAGATCGGTGCACTGCAAGTTTCTGCTTTAACAACTGGAAGGCCTCTTCCTGCTTCGTTCCCCAAGAGTAAGTTGTGTTCTTCTGTGTCAGCGAGGTGAGAGGTTGCGCGATTTTCGAGAAATCTTTAATGAACCTTCGATAATACCCTGCGAGACCTAGAAATTGTCGCACCTCAGACAGAGTCTTTGGTGCTGCCCAATTCTTAACTGCATCCACCTTCGCAGGATCCACATGTATCCCTTTCTCGTTAACAACATGCCCAAGGAAGTGCACTTCTCGAATCCAAAAGTCGCACTTAGAAAATTTCGCATACAACTGCTCCCTTCTCAAGAGTTCCAAGATGAGACGTAGGTGACGCCCGTGATCTTCCTTGTTCTTGGAATAGACTAAGATGTCCTCAATAAACACTATAACAAACTCGTCGAGATATGGCTTGCATACGCGGTTCATGAGATCCATGAAAACCGCTGGTGCATTGGTCAATCCAAACGGCATGACCAAAAACTCATAGTGTCCGTAGCGCGTTCGAAAGGCTGTCTTGGGAACATCCTCTTCCCTAACCCTTACCTGGTGATAACCCGACCTTAAGTCGATCTTTGAATAAAAACTTGACCCTTGCAACTGGTCGAACAAGTCGTCGATGCGTGGTAACGGATAGCGGTTCTTAATGGTCACCTTGTTGAGCTCCCGATAGTCGATACACATACGGAATGGCCCGTCTTTCTTCTTTACGAACAAAACTGGGGCTCCCCAAGGCGACAAACTGGGTCGAATGAAACCCCTATCCAACAACTCCTGCAATTGATTGGACAGTTCCTGTAACTCTCTAGGTGCTAACCGGTAAGGAGCTCGAGCAATTGGAGCCGCTCCCGGTGCAAGATCAATCTGAAATTCTACTTGGCGGTGAGGAGGTAACCCTGGTAGCTCCTCTGGGAATACATCAGCGAATTCTCGCACCACTAGTAGATCCTTGATCTTACTCTCTTCAGACTGAGCGTTGGTAACTAACGCTAACAGTGCAGGATACCCCTTTTGTAGATTCTGTTGTGCACGCATGGCCGTGATAATCCCAACCATCGTCCCACTACAATGCCCTTGAACTAACAGTGACTCTCCATCAGGGAGAGGAATACGCACAATCTTCTCCTTACACAGAATTTCTGCTTGGTGCTTAGACAACCAATCCATGCCTACCACTATGTCAAAACTACCGAGCGTAACGGGAAGGAGGTCAATGTCAAACACCTGACCCACGAGATCTAGTTTGCATCCAAAAAGGACATTTGAGGCTTCTATCGTCTTACCATCTGCTAGTTCTACTACTTGTTTAACCTCTAAAGGTGTTGGGGTTATCCCTAATCGTTGACTAAACTCTAGGGACACGTAACTCCAATCGGCACCCGAATCAAATAATACAGAAGCAATACGATTGTTAACAGGAAACGTACCAGTTACAACGTTGCCGTCATTCCTGGCATCCCCTGCTCCAAGCTGAAACACTCTGCCTCGAGCACCGTTTCCCCCATTATTGCCGTTGTTGTTGTTGTTTCCAGTGTTGTTATTATTCGGGTGGTTGTTGTCGTTGGCGTTCTGGTTTAACTGAGGGCAATCCCGCTTAAAGTGGCCCTCATCACCACACTGATAGCACCCCTTCCTGAGACCCTGGTTCTGTTGGGGCGGTTGTCCCTGTTGCCTCTGATTCTGCTGGTTTTGTTGCTGCTGGTGTTTAGGCTGTGGGGCCCTACAATCCCTGGCCTCATGGCCCGCCTTACCACACCTGTCACACTTCCGAGTACACGACCCGAAATGATGATAGCCACACTTGTTACATCGTGGTTTCTTCCCTGCATACGAACCCTGGCTGTGGCCACTTCCCTGACCTTGATTGACAGAAGACGACTGGCTGATGTTGCGGTTGCTGTTGTCTGGCCTTTTCTGAGTCTGTCCAGCACTGGATGCCTTGTCATAATCACTCCACTTCCGCTTGTTATCATTAGCGGACGCAGTGGCAGTGGGTGTAGCAGCTTTAGTGACCGAAATACGCGGGGGTAACGAATCGCTTTCCACCTCTTGATCCACAATCTTGTGAGTCAGACGAACGATCTGTGTCAAATCATTGAGATGGGCTGCAGTGACCAAGCTCTTCACACGCGGAGGCAACCCTTTGATGAATAACTCAATCCTCCTGGACATAGGCCGAGACAAGTTCGGGCACATGTCGGCCAGTTCATACGATCGCTTCACATACGCTTCGACTTCAGATCCAACCATCTTCAAGTCGTAGTATTCGTTTTCCAGCTTCTGGACCTCGTCCCGAGGACAGTACTCCTCCCTGATCAGTTCTTTAAAATCTTCCCAAGTTGTGGCATTCGCTGCCTCGATGCCCAACAACTGTACTTGGGCGTTCCACCATGTTAGGGCACCATCAGCCAAGGTACCCGCAGCATATTTCACCCTGTCCCCAACGGGACAGTTACAGATAGCAAACACAGACTCTGCTTTCTCGAACCATCTTAGAAGTCCCACAGCCCCTTCAGTCCCGGTGAAGGTCTGTGGCTTACAGTCCATAAACATTTTGAACGTACACGCAGGCTGGTTAGGTTGAGGTTGCGCTTGCTGACCTAAATGACGAAAGGAAACACGTTACAGGAGTGAAAAGACGTGTATGCGATATGAGAGTAAGAGTACTTGGCACATTCCATACCAGCTTGATAGGCTGCTAAAGCCTCAGCCACGCGGGTATTGATTAGGTCAGACAACATAACAGATGGTATTACAGGTCTATAGTTTGCATAAGTCGAATAGTAGTGTCACACTATCAAGTCACTATGGTGTTTAATGTTCCAGTTCATATACGTTGTGAGTGTGTGACTGCTAAGCAAGTAATGTATAAAGTGAGAGAGACGAACCTTGCAATCTGGAGCTGAGTGTCATGATCGATTTTCGAAGTTGTTTGGTTATAGTCTGGTTTTACAAAACGTTTTAAAACCTAGTTCACTATAACCAGTGGCTCTGATACCAAACTGTAACACCCCCAAAATACCACCTGCGGAAACCCAGCGAGGCGTGTTACACATCAGAGTCTGAGCCACCAATCACATTGAACCAATAGTAAGTGCTTAAATAAAACATGTCATTAATAGCCAAGATTATTTATCAAACACAATATCAATTCACAAGAGTTATGTAGCGGAAGCATATGATAAGTCGTTTAGTAATTGTTTCAAAATAAACGTAAAACCAATGTATCAATTATCAATGATCCAGTAGCTTCGATCCATGACCACTCCAGCACGCCCAGATAGCAAGTCCATGTTCCCAAAGTTAACGACCTACAAGCATGCAAACAAGTGTGTCAGACTACGCTGGTGAGTTCAAGGTTTTGTTAACGTGTTGAGTTACCAGATGTATGTTAATGCGATTCAATGTTGCGTTACAATGTTGCTCATGTTAGATACCCTAGGGAGTGTGCCCATATGTATCCGGGGAGTGGTTACCCCTTAACGACTGTTCGCTATGTTGCCATCGTTAGATACCCTAGGGAGTGTGCCCATATGTATCCGAGGAGTGTGCCTCTAACAACCATAGCCCTATCCAGATAATTAGTTCACGCCCGTCCTTACGGCCCGGTGTGAGGTTTCCCACCTAATAGCGCTATCAACTAATTACCCCCATTGCCCTCCAGGCAATAACCAAAACTGATTAAGTTGTTTACCCATAGTTTCCCTTCCAAGTGTTTACCAGTTGTCCCAAACCACCGGGACGCATGCTTGAGAAAATGCAATGAACTCACCTGGGATTGCTCGGCAGGTTATACCAAAGTTACTCGAACTAAGAGTTGTCAATTTCGTCCTAACAGGGTTATTATACAAATCAGGTTTTTGGTTTCGAGTTGTACACATAAACATCACATAAGTCAACGGTTATAACACATAGCATGTAACACCTTGATTAACTAATAGTAGCATGAAGTTCATATAAGCATGACCCCTAACTTGTGCGACTGTGGGTGATTGGGCTGTTATGGTTGTGCAGGCCCAATCCCCTTGTGCGATCCAGAAAGACCGAGCCCAAAAAGGTAGTCGGCCAAACATAATAACAGCCCAAAACATATCGGCCCAAGTAAAATAACATGTGGTGACTTGTGCGGTCGGAACTGGGTTGTGCGGTTTGAAATTAGGCTTTGAGGCCCAACAATTAAACAAACCTTATCACATGTGCGGTCCAGTAAGCCTTGTGCGAGTAGAACACCCTGTGCGATCGAATTGTGTGCCCGGCTTGTGCGATCAGTCCCCTTGTGCGACTGACCTTGTGTGACTAAACCTCTTGTGCGCCTAGGATATCTTGTGCGAGAGGTTTCATTATCCGGGTATTAATCTTATTCGGTTACAATTATCAATTACTATCAATAGTTTCCAAGTTTGTAGCAAATCAGTTAACACCAAAAACAGTTTCACAATATGCTAATTCTCGATCAAACAGGGTAATCAAATATCCAATTCTCATGAACCCTAAAATCATATCATAACAATTATCTAATGATTCGTATGAACATGCAGCCGAGAAACATCACTTAACCCGATTTACTTAACACATTAACCAGCTACCAACCGATTAAATCAACATATACTTATGGCCGATTACAATCATACAATCACAGGGACATTAACCTGATTCGGTGAACAACAATCAAACCGCAAACAAGGCATAGCAACATAATAACATCGGATCGGTTCTTAGCTTAATATCACATACACAAGCCTAATCGATCAACAAGAAAATAAATAACAACACACTAACCGTAGAGTAAAGGGTGATCCGATTCAAGAATGATATCCGAGAGGAAGAGGAGTGATGGCCGTCGAGTTCCAAAGCAAACGAGAGAGAGAGGGACTAGGGTTTGAGTATGAGAGAATGTTTTTGGTAACAATGGGTGAGGGTTACAAACACCCTAATTGTTAATCGGTCAAGGTGGATGGGCCGAACCCTCAATGGGCTGCCCTAATGGTCCGCGTACAAGAATAAGGCCCAAACGGCCTTGTGCGATCGAGCATAGGTTGTGCGGTCGGATTGTTTATAACATACATACATACATGCACTCATATAACACAATCATTCACGTAAAATTCAATTAATAACGTTCTCATAACCACGTATCGTTACACAAAGTAGGTCTAAAGTTCGAGTTGTCACATAAAGCTTGAAGAATCCTATCCAATGCCTCCCCCGAACTATTTTGGACTTTGAATAGAACAGAGAGTGCAGCAGCCTAGACCCGGAGTTTGGGATGAGTCTGCATCCGGAGGATTTTGTGGAGGACCCAGACCATGTCGTGAACGAGATTACTTTCCTCTGGTCGACCAGGAGTTTGGGATGAGTCTTCGGGACTTTGCCATCCATTCAGGTTTGTACACATAGGTCGAGCTTGATACAGATATTTACACGCAGGGGGTTAGAGTCGTAGACAGACAAACCCTTATTAGTTTTTGGATGGCTATTGCGAGGGTTCCCTTTGGGAAATCCTTGCAAAAGGCCACCGCCATCAGAGACCCCCTGTACCGATATCTTCACCGCATCATTGGGTCATCGATCGTGCCCTGATTTCACAGTCAGGACAAGGTCAAAATAGGTGACCTTTTCTTTCTGTACTGCCTGTTGTGGCCCCAGCCATGCGCGATCGTTGCGTGCCTGGCGGAGTACTTCGTTGCCACTTATCACAGGCAGCAGCGTGGTAGGCTCCACAGTGGGTCCTACGTTACCCTGATCGCGCGCTCGTTAGGGATCGTGCCCGAGAGTGAGCCGTTACTATCCCCGACCATTTCGTCAACTACATTAGGCCGAGCGTCAGTATCGAGTATGCATTTGACGCACGTGATTACAAGGTATTTGAGCCCGAGGTGTTTCCGGATGTGATACCAGTTCTTATTGAGCTTAGGGACGGTGTACTAGCGCCTCCGGCTGCGGCTTGGCAGGCTCAGCTTGAGGCTCTAGGTCTGGCTCAGCCTGAGGATCAGGCTCAGGCTCAGGCTCAGGCTCCGCCTCCGCCGCATTCGCCTCAGCTGATCAAGTTGTTAACTACAAGACCCCACCACCGCCTCCGCCGCCACCTCCGCACCCACTGCAGTACCCACAACACGTCTATGTAGACCGGCCTCCTGCTGCGCAGGCGGTGGCTCGGGACTTCGATCAGCGCCTCCGACGTTCTAAGCCATACTAGATGTGGATTATAGAGACACTCATGGAGCTCCGGGCTTACGCAGGATTGCCGCCCCATCCATTGGCACCGTCCCCACCACCAGAGGATCAGTAGCTTTAGTTTTTATTTTGTATCCGAGATTTAGTTGTACTTTTGTATTAGACTTTCAGTTGTACTTTTGTTTTGTATGTACAAACTGATTTTATATATATTTATGCAGTTGATCTTTTATTTACACAATGTTTGTTTAGATTGATTACGTTTATTTCATACGTCTCTTTCTCAACTGATTTTACGGTGTTTTAATTAAACATGTTCGTGTAATTTAACAAAATATAATCGGTTAACATTAAAAAAAAACAATGGTGTAATGAAACGTATCTTATAAACGACTGTTATAAATCAACTATAATCGGTACACTCATGTTAAATGACCCTTATAAATCAACTTTAAATTATATATGTTTTTTTTTAAATAAAACACAAATCTACAACTTTTCAACAAAACTCACAACCAAATACAACCAAAACCCCACTATTTCCACCAAACCCCACTTTTTTCCACCAAAAAACAAACATAACCTAAGCGCGGCGCTTTGGCCAAAGTGCAACGCTTAGGTACAAGGTCAACAGAGAAGGTCTGACAGGTTCAAACCTTGTCAGTTGACTTTACATCTAAGCACTGCGCTTTGACCAAAAGGTAGTGCTTTAGTGTGTGAATAGATGAAGGGCGTGTGTGAATAGCCAAAGCCTTATTACTGTTGTTATTGTTATTGTTATTGTTATTGTTATTGTTATTGTTATTGTTATTGTTATTGTTATTGTTATTGTTATTGTTATTGTTATTGTTATTGTTATTGTTATTGTTATTGTTATTGTTATTGTTATTGTTATTGTTATTGTTATTTTTGTATATTGTTGTTATTATTATTATTATTATTATTATTATTATTATTATTATTATTATTATTATTATTATTATTATTATTATTATTGTTGTTGTTGTTGTTGTTATTATTATTATACATCTCAATACAAACTACTCATGAACAGTGTTCACAATTACTATTTTACTAGGTTTTAATGGGCTTTTAACTTAATGGGCTCACTTTATATATATTAATATAAACCTCAGACTAACTTTTTTAACTATTAGCTTACATATCTCTTACCTTTTCTGTTGTTCTCTTCCTATGGCTGTCGTGTGTACAATTTCAATGACATTCATCAGTGTAACTGGCTTCCAAATCATCGACCTTCCAATGTTCTAAACCCTAAAGCCTTAAATTGAAGCAGCAAGTGTTCCACAGGTTTGTTGCTATTTTTATAAATCATTTATATATTCAATTCATGATTATGGTGGGGATGGTTGGTGGTTTTGGAATGGCAGCTGATGGGGAAAATGCCAGTAGGTAAGGGTTTTGGGATCGAATTGGGGGGGGGGAGTTAGGGATTTGGGAAGAAAGGGGTGGAGTGACTTGGCACTTGCCTATGTTTGCTTAATGATTATTTTTAAACACCAAAGGGCTTAGAGCGCCCACATCACTACAATTGAATTTTTATTAGTATTAGATTGATATCTGAATTTTTGTTGCAAACAAACATCGGTTATTAACAAACCACTTTTTAAGAGTGAGATTCTAGACATAAAATGCCATTTACTACCCTCTCTTTTAACATTTACTTTATTGAAATAATTTTATTTTCAGATTGAAGTGGGAGGCCTCCTTGTAAGTGTTGGAATCTTATATGAACATGTTAGTTGAAAAAATTGGAGCTCTAAGTAATCGATTTTTATAATTTTGAAAGAAAATCATGACTTGTCCTACAATTTCAATATTTTTTTCCTGTTTCTATTTTCTAGAGTTTAACAATATCTTCAAATTTAGTCATTCAATAATATATGTATTTTTTCACACGAGGGATTGGTTTTGGGGAACTGGCATTTAAGCTTATGAAAATAAAATTGTAGGCTGCCATTGATAGGGGTTGTTGGAGATCCAATTATAGAGCTTCTTCCATAGCATAGCACTATTTTTACAAATCATTTATATATTCAATTTATGGTTAAGAATCAGAGGTTTTTTATCTTAAAAGTTGTGATTTTTTATATCGAAACTAGGGTTTATGTTAATAAAATGGGGAATATATGCTAATTTTTAAACAGATGAAGCCTTTTAACCTCTTATCATGAGTGTCTGTTACATATTTAACCCTGAATCTTCTGCTGATGTGTAGGAAGAAACTCAAGTATTACCCAGGAAAAAGAAGTTCTCATCAATTATCTAAAAATAGGTACTTATTCAATTGTTCATATATGGTAATTGTTCTTTTTTGGGGTCTATTTTATATTACATCTTAGTAGTAACAGTTATTCAGGAAAATTCACATAGGTAAAGTGATAACAAAATAAGTTAACACTAGAAACTCAGTTTGTAATTAATATATCTGGTAACTATGATTTAACAGAAAAAGACGGCCACATCTCAAATTTTGATTTTGTTGTATTCGGTTCTAGTGTTTATGTTTATTATAGTTTAGAATTGGGATGTATCATATTTTATCATCTGTATGTCGGTTTGGTTGAGATAAAAGCGCTCTTTTGTATGTTGGTTCGCTTCATTCGTATACTACCTGATGTTTTTGTTCGTTTTATAGTCCAACCTTATTTCCATTTTAGCCCAGCGTTTGCAAAAGTATGGCTACCCGTCCTTTGAATAGAAAATGAAAGGCTCTTGCACTTGAAAATACTAGCAAACGGTCTTCCTCGTAAGTACCTAATGAGTTTGGTGTGCAAACAGTTGCTTAGTCAGTAAGGCGATCAGCCATGCTGAGGGCTGCCGCTAATCAAAGCTCCTTACAGTCTCTCACTTCCATCCAGCCTAATATGGAACAGTCTGAGGGTGCATCAACATCATCAGTTCATTCACAGTCGCCTGGCCCTTCATATGTTGATTTGGGAGATTGTACAAGCGAATGGGAATACTGTGGCGCATTGTTTTGGTTTGAAGAGCGGCTGAAATCATCTCCTCTAAGACAAAGGCCTAGATATAACACGTGTTGCAAAGCAGGTGGTGTACGCATTCCTTTTCCAACTGAGCCACCGTCATGTATAAAAGAATTGTAATCTAGCTCACAATTCATGTTAAACATACGTGCGTATAATTCAATGTTTTCCATGACATCATTTGGTGCTAACATCGATGATACAGTTAACCATTCAGCTGGTCCATACGTTTTTAAGGTGGCTTGTCAAATTTCACATTGTATTGGATCTTTGTGCCCTTCAGAAGGCGAGAGACCTAGGTTCCTTCAAATGTATGTCTATGATACACTACACGAAGTTGAAAATAGACTTCACTTTTTTGATAGTGATGATGAACGCCGGTTCTCCTCAGATGTTGTCTCACTTCTTACACGTACATTAACTGAAATCAATGGTTTCGTACGCCTTTTCAATAATGCTGCTGAGCTTTGCTCGCAACAAGTACCGGAGTTTGCAATTACTCTTTATAACAAGGCTAGGCAAAACAATTACGGCTTACCTGTTGCGGGTACTCTTGGTGCTATCGTACGCGACAATGACCCTTTAGCAAGCGACTTTGATATTGTGATACATAGTAAAGAAGGCATACCAAAGCGTGTGAGCAAGTTGCATCCTTCGTATATGCCTTTTCAGTATCCGCTTCTTATCCCTTATGCGGATCCAGGCTGGTCTCCAGAACTTCAATTGACTCTGGATTCTAGAGAAAAAGACCGAAAACTAACCATGAATATGTTTTACGCCTATCAAATCCACGATCGTAAGGACACATTCACATTATTGTTAAAGGCAGGTCGTCTCTTCCAACAATATTTGGTCGACGCCTATGTGTGCACAGAGCAATGTCGGCTTAAATATTATCGTAACAATCAAAATAAATTCCGCTCTGAATTCTTACGTGGCATCCATGATGCCTTCTCGAAAGGTGATACCAAGGGTCGAGAGGTTGGAAAAAGAATAGTCCTACCATCTTCTTTTACCGGCGGCCCTCGATATATGTACAAGCATTATCAAGATGCTTTCGCAATTTGTAGGGTTCATGATAACCCACAGTATTTCATAACTTTCACTTGTAGCGTCAAATGGCAGGAAATCAAGCGTTACTTGAATAACGTTGGTTGCGCAAACTCGCAAGATAGATTAGACATTATTGCTAGAGTGTTTCAAATGAAGGTTGAAGCTTTAGCTAAGTTTTTGAAGACACATAAGACTTTTGAGAAGGTTGTAGCGGGTATATTCCTCAACTTTGTGTTATTAGTTAACACGTATGTTCTTTTCTCCCTTAGGTACTAATATTCACAACCTCTCTTTTTCCAGATCTATACACAATCAAATTTCAAAAAAGAGGCCTTCCACATTGTCATATGCTTCTTTGGGTTACGCCAGAATGCAAGATACAAAATGCAGAAGATGTTGATAACTTCATTAGCGCAGAAATTCCTAACCCGTCAACTGATCCGGTATTGTATCGAATAGTAACTGAATCTATAATGCATGGACCTTGCGAATTGCCAAGAATGAATGCTCCCTGTATGATAGATGGTAAATGTTCTAAGTCGTTCCCAAAGGCTTATGAACGTGTTACCCGATTTGACGAGCAAGGTTACATTCATTATAAAAGATCACCAAATGGCATTCAAGTAGATAAAGGCGGAGTACCACTTGACAATGGATACGTCGTTCCTTACAATAGAATTTTGTCTCTGCGTTTTGAGGCTCACATTAACGTTGAATATTGTGGATGGAGTATGCTTATTAAGTATCTTTTCAAGTACATCTCCAAAGGTGCAGACCGTGTACGTTATGCTGTCACAAGGTCTGTTGAATCTTCAGCATAATCTGAATCTTCAACACAATCTGACACTAATGTTGTTGAAAATGTTAACGAGATAAATAATTTTGCCGATGGAAGATTCATATGTCCTCAAGAGGCAGCATGGAGAATTCTACAGTTCCCAATCCACCATAGAAATCCACCAGTGTAGTTGTTGGCCATACATCTCGAACACATGCAGAATGTTACTTTTAAAGACAATCAAAAACTGCAAAGCATACTAGGTAATCCAGGAACAAGCAAGACAACTTTGACTGAATGGTTAAGAAACAATCAACCAGACCCTAGCGGCAAGGATCTCAGATACATTGACTATATATCCAGATATAGGTGGGAACCTTCTGGAAAAGGCTGGATCCGAAGATTGTTGGCAACAAATCCAACAATTGGATAATTAGCATATATTCATCTACATGTTGTGACACCTGTGTCACCACGACCATCAAACAAATACCAAGCCGATGAAATATTGTATTTCATACTTGGGATCTTGTATAAATATGTGTACCTTTTTCACATATCAATTCTTGTTCAATTTCAAATTTTATATCGCTTTCTGGAGAATTATACGCAAACTGGTGCGTAAACTTACTCAGTTTAAATGCGACAAATACTCTGGAACATCAACATATACTTAACATACCTTAAATAACCTTTACATAACTTAGGAATAAGTTTTGAAGGCATTGGTATGGCAAAAACAAGTTAATTCGCCTACAGGGACTAAATTTGACAAACTGCGAAAGTATGCCAATTTGAACTGTAGCAGACATTCCGGAACATGACCATAAGTTAAACATACCATAAATATCCTCTCCATAGCTTAGAAATAGGCTTTGAGGTGTTTGGTGTGCTAAAATAAACTTTTGGATCATTCAGGGACTAAAAGTGTCAAAAAGTGCATAAGTTTGCACTTTCGCGCATAACTTACGTTCTGAATACATCCGGACATCCAAAAATTTATGTAAGCACTAAAATAATTTGTTTTAGTGTTTGGCATAAGAAAAATCCATTCGTCGCGTCATTTGGATCGTTTTTCGCACTTATGCGCATTCCGTCGTAATTAAGCGAACATCGCGTTCGTACGGCCAAACGAACCAACATCCGGCATATTTTTGAGCATGTTTCATGTCCACAATGTTTAGGCATCATTTTAGGGCCTTAAAGTTGGCTTTACGCGCCTTAGAAGTGTCGGAAATGGCTTAAATATGCAACAGGGACCAAAACTGCCATTTCTGAAAGTTTGTGCAGATCAGACATGCCCAGGCGGCCCGCCTGAGTTTTGTCTATATGCTGACGCGGGCCGCGTGGCCCTTGCAGATGCAGAAACTTGTTTTTTGGCTGAAGTTGGCCTTTCAAACACTCCAAAGGGGCAATGCCCTTTCACAATCTCAGGAGTTAAGGGTCATTATGAGCCACCACAACATCTTGACAAGTATACGCATAAGATCGTGGCACGATATTCCAGAAACGATCCTAACGGTTTTGCTTTTCCTATAAATACCCCCCCCCATTTGTGTTAAAACCCACAAAACTGATCAAAGAGCTCTAAGTTGATGCCATTGCTTCATACCTGAGCTCCTGGATCGAGTTTAGCTTTCGGGGACCCTTCGTAAGTGTTCTTTGGTTCTTTTAATCGCTTTCTAGTGCTAAAGTCAAACTTTGTTTGACTTTCTGCGTTGGCCAGCTTATGGTCAACACGAAGTTCGTTGGAACTTCATAACGTGAGCGTGATCACGATGGTTATAGTCCGTAGTGACTATACCTGCTGATTACCACGTTATCTAGCTCAGTGACGAGTCGTAGTTTCGGCCAAAATGCGCATTCTTGCGTATTTTGTAACCAAACTACTCGTGGTATCAAAACCGTTTGTTTTGATACCAAACCTGTTTTCTAAACTTAGTTAAGCATGTTCTAACATGCTTAGCTCGTCACTTTTAGTTTAGTGCTTATATAGGGTCGTAAGGTAAGCGATCTAAACCATCGCTTATGCTTTCGAACCCGACCCATTTGGTCGATCTTTAGGATCCGACCAAACACTTTAGGTGCTATAGTTGTATAGGGAATAACCTTCCGAGGTTATACCTTATGGTCACGATGTTAGGCGTTTGACGGGTGGTCCGTTGGACAACCCTTAATCATGTTAAAAGACGAAATAATCCTTCACTTAATCGTGTAATTATCTTGAATTAGATAACTACTGTTGCTTATGTTTCAGGTGCGGTTCGGGAGTTAAAAGATGGATTAAATGCAGCTTTGGAGGGTTTGACGGGTGGACCTGGATTTCATCTGGAGCCTACCGTAATTCAGACAATATGCACCGTAAACCTTTTATGCCCACCGTAAATTACGGTGGAGCCGTAATTTACGGTGGTGGCTGCGATCAAATGTGTAACTGCCTCATTAAGTTGGTTTTTATGATGTCTTTTCAAGGGTTCTCATCATTGGACGGTTTTGGGACTCACTAGGGGCGAATTTTGGCTGTCTGGCTTGGTTTTGAATAATTTCTAACATTCGGTTTGTGTTTATGATTCCTATGAACATTAGATTTGTTGGTATGATGATTCACCAAACTATGTCCGGCTAAACTTTTCGGTGATCATCTTAGGTGAAGGTTTCTCTTGAACTTTTGTGTGTTTATTTCTGAATTTCTAGAATGATAACTTGCATTGCTTGAATATCATGGTGTATGTTTAATTGCTTGTAACTTGTAAATCGATATTGCAATTTCTAGTCTTAATCGTACGTTCTTGGTGCCGTTGGCAATCGAGATATCACGGGAAGGGTTAGGGTTGGTTATTGATTAATTGGTCATCGGGAAACAACCTCGCGTTTATATAATCCGAGTACTTTGTTCCCTTTTATCACTTCAATTATCTATACACGAGTTATGTCTATGTAACTCTTTCTAGTTGGAATTACACACAATTGTTTAAAGAAACTGAAACCTAAGATGGTCATTGTTCTCTCCTAATCTGTTTTACAACCAACATTTGATTTGAAATTAGTTTTTAATTTAGTTTTCTAAAACAACAATCCAAACTATTGATCTTTATTTTTCTGCAAATTAGATTAATTGTAGTTTAAGTGCAAATCTATACAATCGACATACTTTCCACATATTCCTTGAGTTCGATACCCTCTTACCACTATCTATAGTTGTTTTGGGGATTAAATTTGATTGTGACCACGACAACACGTCAGCGTTCCAAACGCGTTCTACACGAACGACGCGTTAAGGAAGCATAAGCTACCTAAACGGGTCGTAGTGGGTCGTAAGCACTTAGGCTAGGTTTCATTTTAGTATGTAGGCTTTGTTGAACCATATTACACGAGTCTCCATACTCGTTGGGTTTACGAACCCGCATACTATCCGATCCTCCGATTTAGGTCCGGTATATTAATATAGCTACCTATTAGGTGTCGTTTGATATTCCGTGATCTCTAGCATTTTTGGGTGTTATACAAGGATTTCAAAGCAATCTCAGGTGAGTACATAGAACCCCATCTTTCAAATGCTTTCAAGGTGTCTATGTGAGTACATTGAACCCCTCTTTTACTGTTTTCCAAACTGTTTTGGGGTGAAACACATGTGCCTACTTGTTACTTTCGTGCTTTCCTGTTTCCACATCATATACTTGCTATGTTCATTAGTACATTTATAGTACATGATTTCAATACATTATATGCTATGTATGCCCGTTGTGTGCATACTTAGTACATCACGTTACAATACATTTCATGCTACGTACGCCCATTGTGTGCATACTTAGTACATCACTTTACAATACATTTCATGCTATGTACGCCCATCGTGTGCATACTTAGTACATCACTCTACAATACATTTCATACTATGTACGCCCATTGTGTGCATACTTAGTACATCACTTTACAATACATGCTACGTACGCCCATTGTGTGCATACTTAGTACATTGTTTTACATTACATTTCTGTTGCATATGCACATCCAGCATATGAACACATTATACTACATTTCGAACCGTTGTAACCATTTGACTATGTGAACCGTCTTAACCCGTTGATTATATGAACCCTTTGTAACCATTGAACCGTGTGAACCAGTTGTATCTGTTGACATGATTTATATTTGACAATAGACATTTGACTATACATAAACATTTCTACCATTGTTAAACATTTCATCTTGATGGTTTGGTTTGAGTAAGTGATCTAAGTAACGAGGCGTGTGTAATACGATACAAGTATGGTGGATACGCCGCTGGTACTTCCTATATATAAGTGTTTGCATGGTATTACATATCGTACCGTTATTTGAATCATTTCAGTTTGAGACATATAACATTTTATACAAATAACATACTTTTCACAAGACATTGACTTACAAACAACTTATCATATTCAACTCATTTTACATGGTTGTTCATTTAACCATACATTATTCTCTTATTTATACATATCATCTGATCTTACCGTTTTTCAATGATTTACAAGACAAAGCAAATTACAAGGTTCATGACTAAACATTTTCTCAAACATAAGTCATGAATTCCGTTTTCACAAAACCTATGTATCTCACAGGCATTTTTATGCTGACGTACCTATTTTCACATGTGTTTTCAGGAGATAATGCATAGGACTTATCAAGACATACTTAGGCGGACCTGTGCCTTAGTGACTTAAAACGAGACAAGAACTAGTTAAATTATGTTATGTACTCTTTGGTTCTTGTTTAAAACAATGTAAACTTTCATGTTTGATTAATAAAACAAAACTTCAATTGCCATGGATTTGAAAAAATTGATTCTGTTACAACATTCCCCGACGTTTCCGCCACGTTTTGTATGTTCTACGTGGTCGGGGTGTGACAGAAAAGTTGGTATCAGAGCCAATGGTTATAGGGAATTAGGTTATTAGTAATGCTTTGACCTAATCTATAATCTTCCTAGGACCCTAACGTGAGTTTACTTGCGTTTAGTCATAAAACAAATACTGTCACCTATCCTTAGGCGACGACCACAACAAGAACATAAATTTCAAAACCGCTTTGAAAACTAATCATCTGTTCTAGGATGATTGATTACTAGGTTTTGAACCCTCTGTTATAAGGTTTTGAACCCCTTTGAATTTTCAAAACTCTCGTCAAAGTGTTGGGTCCTAAATAGTGTGAACACGTGCAAACTAGAAGAGTGAATGCCTGTACCCTGGGTTTTCTGTCTAAGGTTAGAGTGTTCGTACAAATCCACATAATCGGACCAGTCACTCTTACCTGGGAACTCTTGGGGTGAGTGTCCACTTATAGGCGAGCATGTCTTCGCGATACACTATGAGGATCTGTTTGCTTTGATTCAGCCTTGGTGTTGTTTGTTTGCTTCATGGATTCAAACAAATGACCATCAACCATGATTATGGTCGGTAATTGTAACATCCTATTCTTACCCAATGCCATTTCATTTGTTGTCCTTCTTGTTTCTCTTTTAGAATGCCTCCTCGACGCGAAAACCAGATAACGACTGACGAACTAGCAGAGATCATTGCGCAGCAAATGGCTGCTCAATTCCCAAACCTCTTTGCTCAATGGAACCAAGCCAACAACAACAATAATGCCCCCTACAACTTCAAGACGTTCAACTCGGCTAAGCCATCAAAGTTTTCTGGGTCTCAAGGACCGACTGCACTTCTGCAATGGTTCGAGAGTTTAGAGAGCAGCTTCCGACATGTTTAATGTCCAAACAAGCGAAAGGTAGAATTCGCATCTAGCATCTTTGAGAAACAAGCTTTGACATGGTGGAATGGTGTGATGAGAGATAGGGGTGCCGATGTGGCGCTGGCTCAAACATGGCAAGAGCTTCGAGCTCTGATGATGAAGGAATTCTGTCCTCGTCACGAGATCAGGGCCTTGGAAACAGAGTTCGACGATCTTAAGCAAGTTAGCGGTGAGCATCGAGCCTACACGGATCGTTGTGAGGAGTTAAGTTTGTTGTGCCCGAATATGGTTACACCTTTGGATAAGGCAATTGAAAAGTACATAGATGGCCTCCCTGACTCAATACAAGACATTGTGACTGGTAGCAACCCTACTACAGTTAGACATGCCATTGAGCTATCTACAACCTTGACTGAATCAAAGATCAGGAAAGGTAAACTTTTCCGAAAAGGTGACAAGAAACCGGTCGGGGAATCGAACCCAATCGTGGAATCAAAGACCATGGATGAACAGACTGAATCCCCTAAGAAGTCAAAGAAGCGGAAGGCTTCTCAGAACTTCGCCGTGGTCGCTCACAATGGTCAAGCCGTCCCCAACTAACCAGCTCAACCCCCTGCTAGAAAACCATACAATGGAACAGCATCCTTGTGCAACCAATGTAGCCTCCATCATCACGCCAATGTACAGTGCCGCAAATGCCAAACTTGTGGACTTATAGACCACACAGCAAGAGTCTGCCCAGCTGCAGCTACGCCAAACCAAGCTGGCAACAATCCTGCTCAAGGTCGTTTTCTACCAGGCTCTTGTTTCAACTGTGGCGAGATGGGTCATTTTCGAATAAATTGCCCAAAACTTGCTAATGCAAATCCAGCACAGGGATGAGCATCTGACTGACTAGAAGACAACATCGTTTAGAAATAATCACGTCTTATGTATTATTTTCTTTTGTTGTCAAGGTCCAAGAAACAGTTGTTATCGTTGTCTATAAATAAATCTTTTATTTACATTGCAATGTATTTCTGTGGTTGCATGTATAAACGACATATCCCTTACAATACCGAAAATCAAGGAACCGTATTCCTTGAAGAACAAACTACCCCCAAAATTCTCCCATTCTATGACCTCTTGTGTGACAACCCTCACAAAACCAGGTATCCGTACGACTTAATTAACTATTAATTATTGCTTAATTACTGTGCTTGACTGAGATTGCTGATAAACTGCTACTTGATTGTTGACACATGTACAAATCTGCATCATACTTTGATTTCCGTCACTACATTATTTATTTACTGAACTTTAGTGACAAACATGATGAACAAAAGCACAGTAGCATTTGAACAGATAACCTATTGAACATGCTGATACAGCCAGCATCAGGCAGACACTGCCTCTAAAGGCCTGTAAGAGCCATAATTATTTTACTACACCCGTAGTGTGTGTAGAGATACAAGGGTTGTATAATTGCGTCTCTAGGAATAAGATACAGAGATTGGATGTGCCTAAAACGTACTTTAAGCACGGAACACAGCACTTTTATTTACACACTAGCTTCTAGCCAATTAATAAAGTGCCAAAATATGAGGAATTATTCCCGACACTTTGCAGAATAAATTGTGTTGCTAAAAATATTACTTACGACGCTTAAAGGAGATCTTAAGCGCTTTAACGGATTACTATCCAACCGAACAACCGGACTATACCCGGAACATAAAAATATTGCCAAAAATATTATTGGTATTTTTCTGAGCCAGTTAGGGTCCCTGATTACCCTAACACCCGCCTTATAACGCGTTAAACAACTAACGGAGTTAACACTTAAAGTTAACCCACTTAACTAAACTGAACTCTAACTGAACAATCAAGATCGAACCGGATGGCATTTCTCTCTAATGGAATCGGTCACTATGATGTGACATAAAGAGTACAACTTTTATTATTTAATTAGATTACGTGGATATCTAGACGACCTAGCGACCGATGGACGATGATCTTGATTTTTCCTATAAATACTACACACACTCACACACACAAGAACACACACATCTCACCAACTCTCTCCTCTCTCTCCCTCACCAAAAGCCACGGCCGAACACCCCCTTGGAGCACCCACCCATTTTCGGTTTTGCTTCATCCATTCAAGGTCCATACAAGTCTTAAGGATCACCTACAACGGAGCTTGAAGCAAACGGAAGTTGAAGGACCTCGCGCATTTGCTTTTATCCACACCGTTTTCGACTAGGTTCTTCCCTAGCCTCGAGCTAGAGGTATATTGTTTAAAACTCGTCTTTAATCATATCTAAAGTGGTTAAAAGGATTTTTAATGGTTGAAAGTCGGTAACCCATCATTCGAATCTAAAAAGTCTACTAAAATGTGAAAATCGTTGGATAAAAGGTCATGTCTTGTGTAAATGTCGTAGTATTTGAATATGTTGATTGTTAAGGCCCGATCTATGATGTGGTGGCTCTTATCATCGCTTAACCCGACTTTGTTAGGATCACGTATCTTAACATAAGCTTGTTTCTAGCGGTCCGGGGGTTAAGAGGTGAAACTCCACCACACGGAAAGCATGAACTTGTGTAAAAATGTTTTAACATGTAAAATAGTATTTAAAACGAGCCGATCTACGTATGTACAAGTGGTATATTCGGAGGACCGGGTGTTGAGAAATTCATGTTTTATAAAAGTTGTATAACATGTTAACAAATATGATTTTTATAGACTACAAGTGTATAAACACTTGTGAAACGAAAGATCCGACAAAATAACCATTTTTACAAAAGTTGTCGGGAAGTTGTAAAGGAAGAACTGTTATAAAAACTGGGTTTTTACGAGACTAAATCATTTTACACGTAGATCCATTAATTATAACAAGATCTACACCGTAGTTTTTGGAAAAACTACAAGTTCATGAAATGATGCGATTTTACATACTTATCGACAAGTTTGAAGTGTTGAAACTTGTTTATTATGTTGGAAATTGATTGATTGAAATAAAAGAAGTGTTGAAATGATTTTGGAAAAGAAAATGATACGCTTGAAAGCGTGGCCACCTCCAGTTACAGGGGAAACTCTGGCGAAATTTTTCTAAAATCTAACACTTAGAATTATTTACAAGTGTTAGAGTTATTTTTGGAAATGTTTACAAAATATATTTCGCCATGACTTTATTTACTAAATTGTCGGAGGTGGGATTTTCACAAAACTAAACGTGATAAATATATATTCGGTAGATATATTTTGTCACTACACTGTTTATGATTATTTTGTGAAAATGTATAAATATTATTTTTAGAGTAAAAATAATATTTACTAACTTTGTCAAACCCAAAATAATACCAACGCTTACACGACAAACATATAAGTTACAACGGTAATTACTATTACCACTTAATCGTTAAAACGTAACTTACGCATTATGCGGAAATATTCACGAACACGTATGTTGTCAACGTATTATTTTGGAAGGTATTATGTAAAAGGAAAATATATTATTTTTGAGAAAAATAACTATATTTTGGAATGAGAAATAAAAATATATTAAGTGGGACTTAAAGAGATGTTATAAATACACATGTATTTAAATCCCCCATCCTTGGGAAGGAAAGTAAAATACCAAGTATGTACACGAAACGGTTGTCTAACCGTCTCCTAAAAATGTAAGTCATAAAGCTAAGGCACGGCCATCCGTCTAATAGAATTAGCACCTGTAGGTCGTTGCACAGCTTCGGATATTCGGATTACTTGGTAGAGATACGCATTCACTGTGAGTTCATGTCCCCCTTTTCTCTAACTGTTTTCAGTTTACTTAACTGCGGGGGTGAAATACATGTTACTATGATTTACGAGTACTTTACAACGGTATGTTTAACGTAAGGAGGTGTTATACGATCATGTGAGTGGATAGGAACAATATGGGGCCATTAGTCCTCATGGAGGGACCGAGGGACAGGAGCGGTAGATCTATCTGGGTGTAGCGAGCCCAGCCCCCGGCCAAACTAGAAACGGACCGTGGGGTGACTTTGTCCACATACTTTGCCGTGGCGAAATCTGCTAGGTTTGAGTCTCCCTATTTGCACTACACATATGTCAGTGGCCTTGCAAACCATTGATGATCACAAGTCCTCTTACACTGCTACATACCACAACTATTTTTATACTCACAAATGTTTTACATACTCACCTACACGTGAACTCGCTCAACATTATTGTTGATTTTTCAACTCACATGTATTTCAGGAAATTAAACGGATCTGGCACGGTATGGAACGTTTTCCGCTGCACTAGTCATGAAGTCATCAGGGTTTAGGGTTGTGTCTCTTACCTGGACAAGACACAATCCCTAAATCACGTTTATGTTTTGTTATAAGTTGTAATGTTACTGAACAAGGTTATGGTTGCATGTTAAAAACAATGGTATTGTATGATGTTTTCAAAAACTTAATGGATGACTTGCATGGTTTTTAAATTCATATAGCTTTGTTATGATTAAGCTATGGTATTAAGAAGTCACACAAATTAACCACGCTTCCGCAAAGCCAGGGTGTGACAGCTTGGTATCAGAGCTCTGATCATAGCGAACTAGGATTCCTTCTCGAGTCTAGACTATGATCACTAGGGCTCTCACGAAAACATTTTCTGCATACCACTTAAGTCCAGATCCAAAACGTTTTTACAAACAAATGTTGAGCACATTTCATTTTTTCATTATTAGGCTCAGTCCTGGAGGCTGAGGCTCGGTCTTGGAGGCCGAGGCTCGATCTTAGAGATCGAGGTAGATGTTTGTTGTTTTAGGCTCAGTCTTGGAGGCTGAGGCTCGGTCTTGGAGGCCGAGGCTCGATCTAAGAGGTCGAGGTGGATGATAGAGCAGTCTTAGAGACTGGGAGGAATTTGGCTAGTGGGACTAGGAATGTCAGTCTAGGAGACTGGGAGGCTAGTGGGACTAGGAGAATTATTTGATTGTTTATTGTTGACTTACATGTTTACATGAATATATGATTGATTATTATACGTATATGTGTTTGTGTTACAAACGTCATGCTTTCATCATGTACTAGAAAGTTGGACACTACGAATCCCATGGCCATAGTATTAGACGACATAGTTTCATCGGAGCACGAGGTGTACGTTCCCGATACTACCGGCACAGACGATGACGACTCTCAGCCCTTTTTGCGCCGCCTGAATGTCGTAGTAGAGCCTACTGATGGCCATCTTGTTGGGAATTTACCCTTCGCGGTGATCCCTGTTCCTGTGCCTCTTGCCGCTTACCCTATTGTTGATATGCCCCCTGACGTGGCCTCTGACGACGATAACGATCTACTAGAAAGAGGACCCATTTGAGTGCGAGGCCCTATTGCTGCTGGAATTAACCTACTGCTTGCGGACGCTCCTGCAGGGGAAACTTATGCCCATTCCCCTGTCCCAGACTCATTTGAACTTCTGACTTCCGCATTTTCGCATATATAGGGAGTGCAAGCACCATTCACTCGACGCCGACCCTGATACGGCATCATCAGCTGCACCGGTTCCCGCACACAGCTTGAGTTTGATCACGGTATTGAGGGTGATCTTGTTCTTCCACCTGGTGTTGATCCAGACCATGACCTTGAGTTCATACACTTAGACCAGCCCTTGGAGGATCCTGTAACCCCCTGTGATGGTTAATCCAGCTGATTTTAAGATGGAATTTGTTAATCCGGAGCCAGCCATGGCCCCTGAGCCAGGCGTTGCTCCTAACACCGCATTGGAGCATGACCCTGTTCATGCCAATGCACCTGCTGTTACTCCTTGGTTGATCATCTGCTCGGACGAGAGAAAATTTGGGGTAACTGTGCAAGATAATTTATTATTACGGGGGCCCACGTAATAACGACTTGTAGTGCATAGAAATCCTGATGGACTCTGCGGGCCAAGCTAATGAAAACCAATGTAGCAGGAAATAACTCGAACACGAATGACCAAGGCGATGAAGCCTCGACTTCATTCTATTTCAAGCAACAAACCAAATTGGCAAGCCTATGTGGAGGCTCAGAAAATTTATTTCCCCACCCATACATTGAGTATATTTATGTGTAAAATTGGGTGAGTACATGATGGCTTACGGTGCTATGTATCTCATAGACAATTGGAAATTTGTCTAACCCACTTCATGCCATTCCGGCAGAAGAGAATGCCACCCAGGCGTGACACAAACACCAGTATGTTGCCAAGGATAGGAGTCGAGCTGCAAAAACGCAACTCACATAAAGCTCTCCGCTTTTAGCACAGCAATGGCACTATTGGAAATAATCCCTAGCTGACCGCACCTATAAGCAGTTCCCAAACTACAAGCCTTTGAACTTCGACGAAACAGAAAGCGCCATTGCATTTGTTCGTTGGCCCGAAAATATTGACTCCATTCTAAGAAAGACAAACAGTTCGCCCCAAATGGAGTGATACCTTTACCTCAAGGTCATTACTAGACGGCACACTCTCATGGTGGGACCATCATGTTCAGGCCCTTAGCACGGATGCTACTTATGCACTGAGCTGGGACGAGCTCAAGGTAATGATTGAGAAGAAATGTTGTTCTAGGACTGGAATTCAGAAGCTTAAGGTGGAGTTCTGGAATTTGAAAATGGAGAGACCCGAGATTCCTTAACATGTCCAGAAATCGCACGACTTGCCTAGGGTCGTCCCCTACTAAGTCATTATTGTTGTATGATACAGTTATGTACATATAAGCTTTACATTGTGGCCTCGATTTGTGGTAATGCAATCGCAGTATTCTCATCACTTGTGATGTTTGATCTATGGTTTATGTTCTATGACATAAGATGTTATGTGGCTGATTTATTGATAGCATGAGATGTTATGTGCTGATATTGTTGAATACATACGTACATTTTACCTGCTACGACCTAACCTATGTGAAACATCTTTCAGAAGATGCCACCAAGACGCGAAATGCGCATACCCACCAACGAGGCGGAACTTCAGGAAATCATTGCTGCAGTCATCGCACAATACGAGGCCCATCACTCCAAGCGCAACGGAGGTACCTCGGAAAATAACGGTTGTCCCTACTGGCACTTCCTCAACTACAAGCCTCCGAAGTTCGACGGCACTGGAGGTGCCATAGCTTTTGTGAAATGGATTGAGAGTGTGGATGCCATCTTTCGAATGAGTGGTTGTACGCCAGAACAACAAGTCCCATACGTTACTGAGTTGTTTCAAGATGGAGCTCGATTATGGTGGAATCTTCAGGTTCGAATAATGGGCCTAACTACAGCATACGCGTTAACTTGGGATGAGTTGAAAGGAATGATGCATAAGAAGTATTGCTCCCAAGCGGAAACCCAGAAGTTGGAAGGGGAATTCCAGAGCCTGATGATGGAAGGTCCAAAAATGTTGGGATACATGCAAAGACTTCATGACTTGGCACGAGTTGTTCCACACTTAGCGGAACCAGAAATGAGGAAATTGGGACAGTTCATTTGGGAACTGGCACCACAAGTCTTGAGCTTGATGACAGCATCTACGCCACCAACAACTATTGCTGCAAGCAAGATGGGTTTGGCACTCGTTACGGAAGCCATTAGACTAGAAAAACTTGCAAACCCTGATAGGGAGACTCAGGTAGAGTCATCTGGAAAGAACAAAAGGAAGCTTACCGAAGATACCCGAACAAATAATGATGAACAAAGATCTATTCGAGGTTGTTTTGACTGCGGAGACAAAGGGCATTTCAGGAAAGATTGCCCTAACAACAGACAGGCCAATGATAAGATTTGCTTAAGAACTAAAGCAAGACGTGCTGGGTGCAAGTATCACCATGAATGTGGATGTCGGAAGCCTAGGTGCGGGAGGAATAGGCACAACAAGGATGGTTGTGGGATGAAGAGTCCCAAACAAGGAGAAAACTGTAACAACGCTCAAGGTGGAAGCAGGAAAGGAAATGGCCGAGTGCTAGGATGCTTCCATTGTGGGGACATTGGACATCTTAAGAGAGAATGCCCGGAATTGAAACAAGGCCGTGAGAGAACACCCAGCATCGGAGTTTGTGAAGCATGCCAGGATCCAGGCATGATTACTGGTACGTTCTTTAACAACCAAAACTTTCGCATCTATCTTGTGTGAAACTGGTGCCGATTATAGCTTCGTATCATTAGAATTTAAGAATATGCTTGGTTTAACTGCTAGTAAATTAGATACTCAATTGAATTGGCGAATGGGAAGTTAGTAGAAACTAACGAGGCAACTCGAGGTTGCGTAATCGAGTTGGGAGAACGTGAGTTTGCTCTCGATCTACTACCAGTCCAGTTGGGAAGCTTCGACGTGGTAGTAGGGATGGATTGGTTATCGAGTAACAAAGCAGAGATAGTTTGTCACGAGAAGATAATTCGTATCCCGACCGAGGATGGTGAGACCATTGTTGTTCATGGGGAGAAGCGTGAGACGCCGCTAAGGATGATTAGCTGCCTGAAAGCCAGGAAGTGTTTGAAGAAAGGATGTGTTGCTTTTCTGGCACACATTGTGGATAAAAAGGCTGCTGAGCCAAAGATCGAAGACATCCCTGTCGTGAGGGAATACCCAGAAGTCTTTCCAAAAGACTTGCCTGGCTTGCCACCTCAAAGGCAAGTAGAGTTCCACATTGACTTAGTTCCAGGCGCCGCGCCTGTGGCTAAGGCACCCTACAGACTTGCTCCGTCTGAGATGCATGAACTGTCGACACAACTTCAAGAGTTGTTAGACAAGGGTTTTATCCGACCAAGCTTCTCGCCTTGGGGAGCTCCAGTTTTGTTTGTGAAGAAGAAGGACGGTAGTTTCCGTATGTGCATTGACTACAAAGAGTTGAACAAGCTGACGATCAAGAATAGGTATCCCCTGCCAAGAATCGATGATCTGTTCGACCAGCTTCAAGGTTCAAGCTTCTATTCAAAGATCGATCTTCGATCTGGATACCATCAACTAAGGATACAGGAGGAGAGTATCCCGAAGACAGCCTTCAGAACTCGATATGGACACTACGAGTTTCTGGTTATGCCGTTTGGTTTGACAAACGCACCTGCAGTGTTCATGGATTTGATGGACCGAGTTTGTAAACCGTACTTGGATAAGTTCGTGATTGTATTCATCGACGACATCTTGATTTATTCGAAGACGAAGGCTGAGCACGAGCAGCATCTTAGAGTCATTCTGGAGCTGCTAAAGAAGGAACAGTTGTACGCCAAATTCTCTAAGTGTGAGTTTTGGCTAAGAGAAGTGCAATTCCTTGGGCACGTGGTGAATGGAGATGGAATCCACGTGGATCCCACCAAGATCGAGGCAATCAAAGATTGGGAAACGCCAAAAACGCCAACCGAGATTCGGCGATTCTTGGGTTTGGCTGGCTATTATCGAAAGTTCATCGAGAACTTTTCAAAGATCGCCCAACCATTGACACTCCTCACGCAAAAGGATAAAAAGTTTGATTGGGGAATCAAACAGGATGAAGCATTTCAAGTGTTGAAGAATAAGCTTTGCAACGCGCCAATCTTAGCTCTACCAGAAGGTACCGACAATTTTGTGGTATACTGCGACGCATCGCGTCAAGGATTGGGTTGTGTGTTGATGCAACGCCAAAAGGTTATCGCCTACGCATCACGCCAACTGAAGGTGCATGAAAAGAACTATACCACGCATGATTTGGAGCTAGGCGCAGTGGTTTTTGCCTTAAAGATCTGGAGACACTACCTTTACAGTACGAAGTGTACAATTTTCACAGATCACAAGAGCCTCCAGCATATATTCAACCAGAAGGAGTTGAACATGAGGCAAAGACGATGGGTCGAGTTGTTGAACGATTACGACTGCGAGATCAAGTATCATCCAGGGAAGGCGAATGTGGTCGCTGATGCCCTAAGTCGTAAAGAGAGAATCAAGCCCGTAAGGGTTAGGGCTATGGAGATGATAATTCAAACCGACCTTTCCTCACGCGTTCGTGCAGCACAGAAGGAAGCTCTCAAGGAGGGAAACCTTGAGGAAGAATATCTCCGTGGGATGGAGAAGATATTGGTGCCAAACAGGGAAGGAACGTTGTGTTTTGAGAAAAGGATTTGGGTTCCTCTGTTTGGTGGTTTAAGAGAGGTTATCTTTGAAGAAGCTCACAAGTCACGGTACTCTATCCACCCTGGAGCGGATAAGATGTACCAGGATCTTAAGAATTACTACTGGTGGCCTAGGATGAAAGGCGATGTTGCTATTTACGTGAGCAAATGTTCAACTTGCGCCAAAGTTAAGGCGGAATACCAGAAGCCTTCGGGACTTCTGCAGCAACCAAAAATTCCCCAGTGGAAGTGGGAAGAAATCTCCATGGATTTTATTACGAAGTTGCCAAGAACGCCAAAAGGCCATGACACTATCTGGGTGATAGTGGATCGCTTAACGAAGTCAGCACACTTCTTACCTATCCGCGAGAAGGATAATACAAGCAAATTGGCTGAAATCTATATGAGAGAGATTGTTATACGCCATGGAGTACCTCTCTCAATTATTTCTGATAGAGACGGGAGGTTCGTATCGAGGATATGGCAATCCTTCCAGGAAGCTTTTGGCTCAAAGCTGAATATGAGCACTGCCTTTCACCCGCAGACCGACGGCCAAAGTGAGCGGACAATTCAGACGTTGGAGTACATGCTGAGAGCATGTGTGATGGATTTAGGCGGTAGCTGGGATAAGCATTTACCCCTGGTTGAGTTTTCCTACAACAACAGCTACCACACCAGTATTGGTGCCGCGCCATTCGAAGCTTTATATGGACGCAAGTGCAGGTCGCCGCTCTGTTGGTCTGACGCAGGTGATAGACAATTGGTAGGTCCCGATGTAGTTCAGGAAACTACAGATAAGATCGCGCAAATCCGAGATCGCATTAGTGCGGCTCGTGACCGTCAGAAGACCTACGCAGATTTGAAAAGGAAACCTCAAGAGTTTGAGGTTGGGGATATGATTTTTGTTGAAGGTATCACCCTGGAAGGGTGTAGCACGCTTTGGGAAGCGTGGGAAGTTGAATCCGCGCTACATTGGTCCTTTCAAAGTTTTAGAAAGGATTGGGACCGTAGCATACAAGTTGGATCTACCTGCCGAGCTGAAAAATGTTCACGATACATTTCATGTATCCAATCTAAAGAAGAGTCCAACACAAGTTAACGTTGCCATTCCCACCGACGAAATTCATATTGATGACACGCTCCACTTCGTTGAAGAACCCGTCGAGGTCACGGATTGGAAAGTAAGCAAGACCCGCCGGAGCAGTGTCAAGCTCGTCAAAGTTCGCTGGAATGCTAGACATGGTCCTGAATTCACCTGGGAGCGTGAGGACCGAATGAAAGAAAAGTACCCCCACTTGTTTCCTAAGAACCCTGCTTTTACAAGCAGAATTTAAAATTTCGGGACGAAATTTATTTAACGGGGGGAGAATGTGACAACCCTCACAAAACCAGGTATCCGTACGACTTAATTAACTATTAATTATTGCTTAATTACTGTGCTTGACTGAGATTGCTGATAAACTGCTACTTGATTGTTGACACATGTACAAATCTGCATCATACTTTGATTTCCGTCACTACATTATTTATTTACTGAACTTTAGTGACAAACATGATGCACAAAAGCACAGTAGCATTTGAACAGATAACCTATTGAACATGCTGATACAGCCAGCATCAGGCAGACACTGCCTCTAAAGGCCTGTAAGAGCCAGAATTATTTTACTACACCCGTAGTGTGTGTAGAGATACAAGGGTTGTATAATTGCGTCTCTAGGAATAAGATACAGAGATTGGATGTGCCTAAAACGTACTTTAAGCACGGAACACAGCACTTTTATTTACACACTAGCTTCTAGCTAATTTATAAAGTGCCAAAATATGAGGAATTATTCCCGACACTTTGCAGAATAAATTGTGTTGCTAAAAATATTACTTACGACGCTTAAAGGAGATCTTAAGCGCTTTAACGGATTACTATCCAACCGAACAACCGGACTATACCCGGAACATAAAAATATTGCCAAAAATATTATTTGTATTTTTCTGAGCCAGTTAGGGTCCCTGATTACCCTAACACCCGCCTTATAACGCGTTAAACAACTAACGGAGTTAACACTTAAAGTTAACCCACTTAACTAAACTGAACTCTAACTGAACAATCAAGATCGAACCGGATGGCATTTCTCTCTAATGGAATCGGTCACTATGATGTGACATAAAGAGTACAACTTTTATTATTTAATTAGATTACGTGGATATCTAGACGACCTAGCGACCGATGGACGATGATCTTGATTTTTCCTATAAATACTACACACACTCACACACACAAGAACACACACATCTCACCAACTCTCTCCTCTCTCTCCCTCACCAAAAGCCACGGCCGAACACCCCCTTGGAGCACCCACCCATTTTCGGTTTTGCTTCATCCATTCAAGGTCCATACAAGTCTTAAGGATCACCTACAACGGAGCTTGAAGCAAACGGAAGTTGAAGGACCTCGCGCATTTGCTTTTATCCACACCGTTTTCGACTAGGTTCTTCCCTAGCCTCGAGCTAGAGGTATATTGTTTAAAACTCGTCTTTAATCATATCTAAAGTGGTTAAAAGGATTTTTAATGGTTGAAAGTCGGTAACCCATCATTCGAATCTAAAAAGTCTACTAAAATGTGAAAATCGTTGGATAAAAGGTCATGTCTTGTGTAAATGTCGTAGTATTTGAATATGTTGATTGTTAAGGCCCGATCTATGATGTGGTGGCTCTTATCATCGCTTAACCCGACTTTGTTAGGATCACGTATCTTAACATAAGCTTGTTTCTAGCGGTCCGGGGGTTAAGAGGTGAAACTCCACCACACGGAAAGCATGAACTTGTGTAAAAATGTTTTAACATGTAAAATAGTATTTAAAACGAGCCGATCTACGTATGTACAAGTGGTATATTCGGAGGACCGGGTGTTGAGAAATTCATGTTTTATAAAAGTTGTATAACATGTTAACAAATATGATTTTTATAGACTACAAGTGTATAAACACTTGTGAAACGAAAGATCCGACAAAATAACCATTTTTACAAAAATTGTCGGGAAGTTGTAAAGGAAGAACTGTTATAAAAACTGGGTTTTTACGAGACTAAATCATTTTACACGTAGATCCATTAATTATAACAAGATCTACACCGTAGTTTTTGGAAAAACTACAAGTTCATGAAATGATGCGATTTTACATACTTATCGACAAGTTTGAAGTGTTGAAACTTGTTTATTATGTTGGAAATTGATTGATTGAAATAAAAGAAGTGTTGAAATGATTTTGGAAAAGAAAATGATACGCTTGAAAGCGTGGCCACCTCCAGTTACAGGGGAAACTCTGGCGAAATTTTTCTAAAATCTAACACTTAGAATTATTTACAAGTGTTAGAGTTATTTTTGGAAATGTTTACAAAATATATTTCGCCATGACTTTATTTACTAAATTGTCGGAGGTGGGATTTTCACAAAACTAAACGTGATAAATATATATTCGGTAGATATATTTTGTCACTACACTGTTTATGATTATTTTGTGAAAATGTATAAATATTATTTTTAGAGTAAAAATAATATTTACTAACTTTGTCAAACCCAAAATAATACCAACGCTTACACGACAAACATATAAGTTACAACGGTAATTACTATTACCACTTAATCGTTAAAACGTAACTTACGCATTATGCGGAAATATTCACGAACACGTATGTTGTCAACGTATTATTTTGGAAGGTATTATGTAAAAGGAAAATATATTATTTTTGAGAAAAATAACTATATTTTGGAATGAGAAATAAAAATATATTAAGTGGGACTTAAAGAGATGTTATAAATACACATGTATTTAAATCCCCCATCCTTGGGAAGGAAAGTAAAATACCAAGTATGTACACAAAACGGTTGTCTAACCGTCTCCTAAAAATGTAAGTCATAAAGCTAAGGCACGGCCATCCGTCTAATAGAATTAGCACCTGTAGGTCGTTGCACAGCTTCGGATATTCGGATTACTTGGTAGAGATACGCATTCACTGTGAGTTCATGTCCCCCTTTTCTCTAACTGTTTTCAGTTTACTTAACTGCGGGGGTGAAATACATGTTACTATGATTTACGAGTACTTTACAACGGTATGTTTAACGTAAGGAGGTGTTATACGATCATGTGAGTGGATAGGAACAACATGGGGCCATTAGTCCTCATGGAGGGACCGAGGGACAGGAGCGGTAGATCTATCTGGGTGTAGCGAGCCCAGCCCCCGGCCAAACTAGAAACGGACCGTGGGGTGACTTTGTCCACATACTTTGCCGTGGCGAAATCTGCTAGGTTTGAGTCTCCCTATTTGCACTACACATATGTCAGTGGCCTTGCAAACCATTGATGATCACAAGTCCTCTTACACTGCTACATACCATAACTATTTTTATACTCAAAAATGTTTTACATACTCACCTACACGTGAACTCGCTCAACATTAATGTTGATTTTTCAACTCACATGTATTTCAGGAAATTAAACGGATCTGGCACGGTATGGAACGTTTTCCGCTGCACTAGTCATGAAGTCATCAGGGTTTAGGGTTGTGTCTCTTACCTGGACAAGACACAATCCCTAAATCACGTTTATGTTTTGTTATAAGTTGTAATGTTACTGAACAAGGTTATGGTTGCATGTTAAAAACAATGGTATTGTATGATGTTTTCAAAAACTTAATGGATGACTTGCATGGTTTTTAAATTCATATAGCTTTGTTATGATTAAGCTATGGTATTAAGAAGTCACACAAATTAACCACGCTTCCGCAAAGCCAGGGTGTGACATCTTGCGTCTTCCACGAAATTCCTAAGTACCCGTTTCTTCTAATAAAAACGAAGTACAAGGCGCAAGTTACAACACGTGACGAATACCCAAGGTACCACCATAAATCCTTAATAGGGTACCTAAGGATTTCCCGTATGTCTTTAATTGTTGTATACCTTAATTCGAATGTGGTGATTCCTTGTAATCAAAAATCGAATTTTGGGAGATCTTCCTATCTTCTCAGATAGATCCCAGTGGGCATTGAGGCCCGTCGACAGGTTTCCATATCCGTATTCAATCGATAACAAGTTAATAACAAATTATAATCAAGTTAAACAAATTATGTGACTTTGTGCTTGTGTGTTCCCTTATGTGTTGTTGTGTGACCCAAATTATGTTATCCAAATCCTTGTAGAATCTTCCATATCATTCGTATAAAGGATTCATAGTAGGATACCCAAAGGTACTACGTAAAAATCCTCAATAGACTTCTACGTTATAGTTAAGTCCCTTGGATTATAAAGTACTACTTCATAATTAGACCCTTGAGTGGTCTAGTTAAACAGATTGATCCAAAAATCTGGCCAGGGATATCATGTGATGAAATAGCTGAAAGGACTCCTTGGTGGCCTAACTAAGAAGATCCCATGTCGATCTAATTAAAAGGAACCAATGGAAGTCTAGTCACCCTCATCACAAGATTGCTATCCTTCCCCAAAACATTACAAAACAAACTGTGCGGACTGTGCAAGGGATTACGTAATTATGGATGCATACATAATTATGGAATTTAGTGCACAGAAATCACAGCAAGTTCTGTCATGTGTCTAGAGTTAACCCTATTCATTTCCAACTCTGATGAAGCAACCGTTGAAAATGACTCCGTTAGTTCATTTTCGTTTATGAAGATTTACCCGTGGAGGAAATGAATATCCGTTGTGTAATCCTTCATTTCCAACTCTGATGAAGCAACCGTTGAAAATGGCTCCGTTAGTTCATTTTCGTTTCTGACGATTTATCCGTTGGGGAAATGAATATCCGTTGTGTAATCCTTCATTTCAAACTCTGATGAAGCAACCGTTGAAAATGACTCCGTTAGTTCATTTTCGTTTCTGACGATTTATCTGTTGGGGAAATGAATATCCGTTGTGTAATCCTTCATTTCCAACTCTGATGAAGCAACCGTTGAAAATGACTCCGTTAGTTCATCTTCGTTTCTGACGATTTATCCGTTGGGGAAATGAATATCCGTTGTGTAATCCTACATTTCCGACTCTGATGAAGCAACCGTTGAAAATGACTCCGTTAGTTCATTTTCGTTTCTGACGATTTATCCGTTAGGGAAATGAATATCCGTTGTGTAATCCTTCATTTCCAACTCTGATGAAGCAACTGTTGAAAATGACTCCGTTAGTTCATTTTCGTTTCTGACGATTTATCCGTTGGGGAAATGAATATCCGTTGTGTAATCCTTCATTTCCAGTTCTGATGAAGCAACCATTGAAAATGACTCCGTTAGTTCATTTTCGTTTCTGACGATTTATCCGTTGGGGAAATGAATATCCGTTGTGTAATCCTTCATTTCCAGTTCTGATGAAGCAACCATTGAAAATGACTCCGTCTGTTCATTTTTCGTTTCTGAAGATTTGTCCGTTGAGGAAATGAACATCCGTTTGCTTATTCCGTCATTTCCATTTCTGAAGAATACTCGTTGAAGAAAATGACTCCGTCTGTTCATTTTCGTTTCTGAGGAATGACCGTTAAGGAAATGACAGGATATTGCCTTGCATATCGCTGGTGAGTATTTGGAAAAGTCACTAATAGACTCCTACGAATAAATTTCGGAACGAAATTTCTTAAAGTAGGGGAGACAGTGACACCTGTGTCACCACGACCTTCAAACAAATACCAAGCCGATGAAATATTGTATTTCATACTTTGGATCTTGTATAAATATGTGTACCTTTTTCACATATCAATTCTTGTTCAATTTCAAACTTTATATCGCTTTCTAGAGAATTATACACAAACTGGTGCGTAAACGTACTCAGTTTAAATGCGACAAATACTCCGGAACATCAACATATACTTAACATACCTTAAATAACCTTTACATAGCTTAGAAATAAGTTTTGAAGGCTTTGGTATGGCAAAAACAAGTTAATTCGCCTATAGGGACTAAATTTGACAAACTGCGAAAGTATGCCAATTTGAACTGTAGCAGACATTTCGAAACATGACCATAAGTTAAAAATACCATAAATATCCTCTCCATATCTTAGAAATAGGCTTTGAGGTGTTCGGTGTGCTAAAATAAACTTTTGGATCATTCAGGGGCTAAAAGTGTCAAAAAGTGCATAAGTTTGCACTTTCGCGCATAACTTACGTTCTGAAAACATCCGGACATCCAAAAATTTATGTAAGCACTAAAATAATTTATTTTAGTGTTTGGCATAAGAAAAATCCATTCGTCGCGTCATTTGGATCGTTTTTCGCACTTATGCGCATTCCGTCGTAATTAAGCGAACATCGCGTTCGTACGGCCAAACGAACCAACATCCGACATATTTTTGAGCATGTTTCAGGTCCACAATGTTTAGGCATCATTTTAGGGCCTTAAAGTTGGCTTTACGGGCCTTAGAAGTGTCGGAAATGGCTTAAATATGCAACAGGGACCAAAACTGCCATTTCTGAAAGTTTGTGCAGATCAGACATGCCCAGGCGGCCCGCCTGAGTTTTGTCTATATGCTGACGCGGGCCGCGTGGCCCCTGCAGATGCAGAAACTTGTTTTTTGGCTGAAGTTGGCCTTTCAAACACTCCAAAGGGGCAATGCCCTTTCACAATCTCAGGAGTTAAGGGTCATTATGAGCCACCACAACATCTTGACAAGTGTACGCATAAGATCGTGGCACGATATTCAAGAAACGATCCTAACGGTTTTGCTTTTCCTATAAATACCCCCCCCCCCATTTGTGTTAAAACCCACAAAACTGATCAAAGAGCTCTAAGTTGATGCCATTGCTTCATACCTGAGCTCCTGGATCGAGTTTAGCTTTCGGGGACCCCTCGTAAGTGTTCTTTGGTTCTTTTAATCGCTTTCTAGTGCTAAAGTCAAACTTTGTTTGACTTTCTGCGTTGGCCAGCTTATGGTCAACACGAAGTTCGTTGGAACTTCATAACGTGAGCGTGATCACGATGGTTATAGTCCGTAGTGACTATACCTGCTGATTACCACGTTATCTAGGCTCAGTGACGAGCCGTAGTTTCGGCCAAAGCATTCTTGCATATTTTGTAACCAAACTACTCGTGAGTATCAAAACCGTTTGTTTTGATACCAAACCTGTTTTCTAAACTTAGTTAAGCATGTTCTAACATGCTTAGCTCCTCACTTTTAGTTTAGTGCTTATATAGGGTCGTAAGGTAAGCGATCTAAACCATCGCTTATGCTTTTGAACCCGACCCATTTGGTCGATCTTTAGGATCCGACCAAACACTTTAGGTGACCATAGTTGTATAGGGAATAACCTTCCGAGGTTATACCTTATGGTCACGATGTTAGGCGTTCCAAACGCGTTCTACACGAACGACGCGTTAAGGTAGCATAAGCTACCTAAACGGGTCGTAGTGGGTGGTAAGCACTTAGGCTAGGTTTCATTTTAGTATGTAGGCTTTGTTGAACCATATTACACGAGTCTCCATACTCGTTGGGTTTACGAACCCGCATACTAACCGATCCTCCGATTTAGGTCTGGTATATTAATATAGCTACCTATTAGGTGTCGTTTGATATTCCGTAATCTCTATCATTTTTGGTTGTTATACAAGGATTTCAAAGCAATCTCAGGTGAGTACATAGAACCCCATTTTTCAAATGCTTTCAAGGTGTCTATGTGAGTACATTGAACCCCTCTTTTACTGTTTTTCAAACTGTTTTGGGGTGAAAGATATGTGCCTACTTGTTACTTTCGTGCTTTCCTGTTTCCACATCATATACTTGCTATGTTCATTAGTACATTTATAGTACATGATTTCAATACATTATATGCTATGTATTCCCGTTGTGTGCATACTTAGTACATCTGTAGGACCGGTTTTGACACCGTTCGATTGCGTAACGTACGTTTCACGTGCGGAATCCGTGAACGTGCGTGAACGAACACACAATAACGTACTACTAACGAGAATCTATTGAAAGATGTGACAATTCCGGCACAAGATTCACGTTTACAACACTTTCTCTCTCTAGACTTTCTCTCTCTAAAAGTCTTCCTCCAAATCTTCTATTTCACCAAAATCTCTTCTAAAAATCTAACTAACTTATGACATAAACTCCTATTTATAGGTCAAGGAATATTAATGAAAGTTCTCATTAATTACAAGTTTGCCACCTTGCCTTTTAACTAGATATGACATTTACAAAGTCTTGGTTTCTTCGGTTTCTTGCTACTGCTTAGATTGACGAAGGCGATAGACATTCGTGTACTAACAATCTCCCCCTTGGATATTTCCGTAGTCAATCTCGTAGTGAAACTCGTAGCGACTTGACTTTCTCTCTCTCTAAAACCCGAACGAAGATGTAGTCGACAGACAACTGCACTAACAACTCCCCCTTGAATGTTGACGGAATCTTTAGTGAGAGTCTTCAACTACTCTAGCTCGAACAGAATCCCAGTGGATCTGTCTTCAGCTTCCGTTGCTTTCTTTCTTCAGACTCTTCAGGCTCCCCCTTTCGTCAAGCTTCCGTGCTTTTGGGATCGACGCCTGGCTTTCCGTATCAACAGATTTAGAAACCTGCACATCTCAACCTCTCTATTACAAACCAATAAAGTTGTGAATCAACTTAATGAATCAACTAAACATTTGAGAATTATTTTCATTTAAAAATGATCAAAAATTCGAAACATTCCAAATTCTGATTCAAATTAACGAATCATCTTAAACATTTCAAACTAATTAACCAAACCGTCTGTTGATCATGTTTAGCCTTTGAGATTTTGAATATCAGCTCTCCAACATCAGTTGTCGAAAATCTTTTTAGATTTATCAAAATAAGAAACATGAATGCAAAGACAGAAATTAAATGCAGAAATGAAATATGTACAAACATATTTTTTGTGAGTTCGTGCAAGAGGATCATATCAACTGCTGACTAGACACTAGCACCGTTAAGCTGTTATTTCATTTTAAGCTTTTAAACAGTTCGCGTTGATTGTCGATATTTTGATCCACTTAAATTCTCACAAAATGTTCAACCTGTTCAGGATACAGATTTAGTGTTTTAGAACTTAAACATCTACATGTGTCCCACCTCAGTATATACTCCCGTATCCAGACCCCAGTATTCAGTCATACAGGTGAGTATACCACAGCTGTAAAGGGGTAGGTGCGAGGGCCGTGAGCGCTCAGGTCGATACTTCCGTATACGCAGAGAGATGACGGCTTCGACATTAAGGTGGGTCCCCTTTAGAGGATCTTTTTTACAACAGCAAATATTATCAATTTTATTGTTTAATCAGATTGCTGAGGGCTAGCTTATATTTCAAAGCTTTTTGCAGAAAGTATTATCCGGGGACTAGGTCAGTACTTCCATACAGCAGAAGTCCCGGGATAATACCCCAGATATCACTGAGTATAAAGACCTAGTATCTCAGAATACGGGACCCTTCAAACAGGATTTCAGGGGTTACCTATATATCCTGGAGGTGTTCCCCACGTAGACGTAAGTGAAATTTATGTTTATATCCCAAACTGATCTACTAATTCTGTGAAAACCTATCGACACATCTTTAGCGAGACTGCTTAATTGCATTTATACATTACAAATCTTTAGCGTACTGTGCCAGTCTAGCTGATGTACTATCATTTCCCCTATTTGCACCAAAACTCATTTTTAATTTTTCAATGTTTTTGACATTTTCAAATTTTCTAATTTTTTTAAAATTTTTCTCCCCCTAAAATCAAAATATGTTTCAATTTTGATTTTCTGGAAAAATTTGAAACAAACTGTACAAACTTGACAACATGAAGAGAATCACTTCAATTCTCCATCCACTTGGCGTAAAAAATCAGAACTCCCCCTCACAACAAACTATTTTCCCATTATGATTTCAAAACACTTAAGTTTGTTTTAATCAAAATGGTTTTTCCGGAAAATTTGTTTTGTGTGACATTTCATAAACTCGGGGTTTCATCATTTTGTTTTTCAAAATACCACTTGTAGGAAAGATGAATCAAGTACAACTTAATGTCCCTGATTTATCATTTGAAAGACGAAAAATCACCAGAGTGAAATTTCTCAAGAAATGTGCTGATTCATGTTCCACGCTTACCAACCTGGGAACTCCGGCAAGTCAGGTTTTTCATTTGAAAAGTTTCACCCAAGCCTGACTGTCCTTGGGTGATTTTGAATTCTTGTTCAACAATGGTGGAAAGTTTGTATCATCCATTGTTAAACCTGAATTCTCAGATTTTATCTCAACAATCGGCTCTTCTGGTTTTACCGAACCAGAATCATTTCCTGAATGTGGCTTGTCTGACTTTGATAAGCCAGATTCATCGCCGACATGTGGCTCCTTTGCTTCCGAAGAAACAGATTCATTGCCACAAAATGTTACCTTCTTCTTTATCTCCTCTTTTTTCCTCAGATTTGCATCTGATGAATTCGGTTTACTTGACTTTGCACTTTAGTTAATCGATTCATCAGCACTCTTATTCGATTTGTCGGGTGAACCCGAGGACAATATCCTTTCGAGATACTCTCGTGATTTCTTCCTCTTCTTTCTCAGTTTGTCTTTTTGCCCTTGAGAAAGCTTCACTTTCTTTTCTAGAACTTTAGGTTCTTGGACCTTCTGTTCTTTGACTTTCTGCTCTGAAACTCTCAGTTCCTTGGGCTTGACATTGACTGGTTTCTTCGCCAATTTCTGAGAATTAACCCTCAATCTTTCACTTGATTTCCTTGGGCAATCCTTGGCAATGTGACCTTTGATTTGGCAGTTATAGCATCTCCTCTTCTCAAATCTCTGTCTCTGGCAGTTAACAGCAATGTGTCCTTGATGTCCACATTTGTAACACATTCTGTTATCATACCAATCACCATCTTCATACCAAACGCTCAGATCAAAACACTGTTTGGCTTGGTGATACTCTTTCCTCTTCTTGATTGTTGGATTTGTCTTTTGAGCACTGTGGTCAAACCTGCACCACTTATTACCAACAATTTTTTAGTTTTCATTTTTCAATTTTTGTGATTTTTGATTGCAATTGGATGATTGATCTGATAAGCTTTTATTTTCTTTTTGAACATTTTTCAACTTTTTAACAATTTGTTTTTGTTGAACAATCTTCTTAACAGGTTTCTGCTTTGAGCATTCACCTATTTCAGTAGATTGCAAAACAGTATTTTTGAATTTTTCTTTTAATTCTAAAAACAATTTTTGTTTTTCAAATTTTTTATTTTCATCATCAGATTTCTCATCACAATCTTCAACTTTGACATTGTCAAAGTTTGTGACATCGTCACTTATTGGAACAGAATTGATCGGTTTTGGACACGAAATATTCACATATACTGAAGAAATCACAAAACCTTTCAATTTATTTTCAAGCTCGTTGATTTTCTTTCGAGCTTGTTCTCCTTCTTTTTCAAGTTTGATAATCTTCTGAAGATGAGAATTTATCATTTTTTGCTTTTCGATGTTATTTTTGCTAAACACATTCCTCCCATCTTCAAGAATCTTTATTTGACTTTGAAAATCTTTTTCAATTTTTACTTTTTCAATTTCTGAATTTTTTATTTGAATTTTCAAAACATTTTCTGAATTTTTAAGATTTTCGTTTTCTAATGTCAAACTCTCTAAATCCCTCAAGAGTTTGGCATTTTCTGATTTTAGATTTTCACAGTTTGAGCACTTCTCGGTCATATTTACAGCTTCAGCTTTCATTTCCACCTTGATAGCTGAAATTTCTTTAACTTGCTCCTCTACCTCTCGAACATTTGCCTCAGATTTTAATTTTGCTTCATCAGCTGCTTCTGCATTACTAATCTTTTGAATTTCAAGTTCTCGTTCTTTAATCTTCTCAATAAACAAGCTCAAATTCACGTCTAAATATATCTTCTTCAAATCTGACAAATACGTTCTCCACATATCACCCGGTAAAACATTTCCCAACTTGTCAACCCATTCCTCATTAGTCTTGGTAATCTTCAATCTTACCATCTCCCAATACAACTCGACATACCTTTTGATCAATTCTTCAATTGATTCTCCCTTAATACCTGTAAAATTTTCAAACTTGTTCAGTGTAAGATAAATTTCAGAATCCATCTTCGATAATGAAAAAATTCACTAAACCAATTTTCGAATGATACGAAAATTCACACACGTTCAATATCCTTTTCAAAACAAATAAACCAGATGAAGATCCGATTGAGTGATGAAAATCCGGCGACAACAGATTTAGCGTGGATTAACTCGAGTGAATGTGCGAACTGATGATGATTTTCAACCGACTTGGGTGTTCAAAAAAATCTCAATTTTCACAAAGCCCGCCAAACGTTTGTAACCAAGAAGTTTACGATCTAGCGACCCACTAATTCAAAACCCATTTACATTAGAAGCCCAAATTTCAAAACACTATCCTCGGCCTACTTATCAAATTGGTTTCACACTAAAAGCTCAAATTTTAACACACGGTCCGAATTATGCAACACACTCCAAAATCTTATCCAATCCAAAAATTTTCAACTTGATCTCAATAACTTCGGCCCAAATGATCAATCCATAATACTAGATTAAGCTCCAGTCCAAGCCATACACAACCCACTAATTCTGTGTTGAGATAAAACCCAAACGACACAGCAGAATGTTCTTCTTATTTTATCTATATCGAACAACAACAATTCTATCTCTAATATCCTGAATAATATTGTTTCTTCTTCAACCGGTAATGACAGGAACAAGTCAATAATCAATCAATTTTGAAACTGAATCAGGATCCAGACTTCAGAATAACATGATTGGGCCTCCCGTATTTCACATGCAAAAATCCGACAAAAATTTAGTGTACTGGGCCGCTGATTTCACAAACATGATCACACTTATGACTTGTAGGGCCAAGAGATATGAACCACATGATTATTTTTTTAAATTTATTACTTTGCCGATACTCACATGAAACACTAAACCGACATCAACAGTGAACTGACAACAACTTTAGCGATTGATTGGGCCTCATTAAATCAATTCACATGCAACAACTCTTATTTAAAAATTACCAACAACCGACATCACTAGTTTCGCAAATTCATTGATTGGGCCTAAACATTTGCTGTAGAAATATAATAGGGCCTTTTATATAAGTGGCGGCAACACATGAAACAACAATCAACTGCCAATTTTGAAGTAGGGCCTTGATTGGACCTTTTGAAGTAGTGGGGTGGTGATACTATTATGTGCCTTTATAGTAAGTGGGACGGTGCAAATGGAAAAACAATCAACTGCCAATTTTGGTTATCAATGATTGGGCCTAAATTTTGACAAACGGTTAAATGGGCGGTGACTTTATAAAATGGCCGACAACTGTTACAAGATCAGGCTTTATGAAGAAGACGACTTATGAGCGGACCAACATGTAACAATTATGAGCGGACCTGATTGAACATCCTATGAGCGAACCTGTTATATTTGACTAAAAAGCGAACCCTTTTTTTTTACCCTATGAGCGAACCTCCTAGTCACCAATGAGCGAACCTGTGTTTTTTTTTTACCACATAAGCGAATCTATGATATTCCACACGAGCGGACCTGTTGTTTTGACGCGAATCCGAACCGAAAAACCGCGATTTCTCCTAAACGGCTAGGAGATTTGATCTGAAACTTGGTAGGGTTGTAATTCAATGTTATTCGCACAATATACTAGAAATTCAGACGAATCTAACCGTGAAAACACGTTCAATTTGACGAATTTCTGTAAAAACGTGATAAAAATGAAAAAAATGAAGAATTTAGATGAAAATCGGATCTGAAATCGCTGAATTCTCGTACGAATCGATGTGTTTGATCGTGCAATCGAGCTCCTAGCTCTGATACCAATTGTAGGACCGGTTTTGACGCCGTTCGATTGCGTAACGTACGTTTCACGTGCGGAATCCGTGAACGTGCGTGACCGAACACACAATAACGTACTACTAACGAGAATCTATCGAAAGATGTGACAATTCCGGCACAAGATTCACGTTTACAACACTTTCTCTCTCTAGAAAGTCTTCCAAGTCTTCTATTTCACCAAAATCTCTTCTAAAATCTAACTAACTTATGACATAAACTCCTATTTATAGGTCAAGGCATTTTAATGAAAGTTCTCATTAATTACAAGTTTGCCACCTTGCCTTTTAACTAGATATGACATTTACAAAGTCTTGGTTTCTTCGGTTTCTTGCTACTGCTTAGATTGACGAAGGCGATAGACATTCGTGTACTAACAATCTTCCCCTTGGATATTGCCGTAGTCAATCTCGTAGTGAAACTCGTAGCGACTTGACTTTCTCTCTCTCTAAAACTCGAACGAAGATGTAGTCGACAGACAACTGCACTAACAACATCACGTTACAATACATTTCATGCTACGTGTCACACCCCCAAAATCCACCTGCGGAGTATCATCCGCTTGAGGGCGTGAATGACCAGGATCCAGCCACCAATTATACTGAGCATTGATTAATAGCAAAAATTATTCACCAACCAAAGTAGTTAGTAAGCATCACAGTTTAAGTTCGATAATCAGTTTAGATAAACAGCGGAAGCATAATCCAAATAGTTTTAAAGACAGGTTCATAGTTCAAGATAATTAAAACCCAACACGCGGGTTTTGACGACCACTACACGTTCCCAAGCTGCGAGCTCCTGAGTCACTGGTTACCTGCAAAGCATGCAGTAAGGTGTCAACAATAACGTTGAGCGAGTTCACTAGTTGTCCAGTTTTTAATCACCAAAAACTTGTTTCACCAGTTAATTTATCCGTTTATACATGCCATGGGGAGCTACCCCAAAAGTAAGTGACTAAACTGTTTTTCCAATACCGAATACTAGGTAACCGCACGTTTCCGCAGAATGCCCCGATGTCAATGTTCTATCATCATTGACGGATGCCTGAGTCCATTAGTTCACTCCCGATCCCATACACGGGCACGGTGTGAGGTTGGTAAGACCTAAATAGCGCTATCAACTAATAACCCGTTCGCCTGGCCCCGGCGACTAATCGGTATCAAGTAGTAGGGACTTAAGTGATAGAGTTTCGTTTAGTGCTGTTTGTTGCATTCCATATAAACAGTAATTAACTAAAGGTTCCCAATAACAAGGGAAGAAAAGTAAGTTGTATCTCTCACAAGGGGATATTGTTGTTTTTAGTTCCGTTTCCCAAACCACCGGGAACGCATGCTTTAAGTTGTGAACTCACCTTGGGTTGCTCGGTAGATTATTTACTCGGTCAATCACGTTGGTCACCACGTCCTAGCATGGTTACCAATATAGGTCAAGTTGGGGTACAAGTAATCACGTATATGATACACGTAATAAACACACAGAATACATACAGTTATCTGTTGGGTTATTGGGTCGGCCCTAATATTTGCACAGTCATACAGAATTCAGCAACACATAGTCCAGTCAAACAGGTAGCCCAAACAAAACATGCTGTGGCCCAAAAACCATAGTAGGCAGCCCAGTCGAGACAAGGCGGTCTCGACTCGAGAACACGCGGTCTCGAGTCGCAACCAAGAGATCTCGAGTGATCACGTTTTGGTCTCGAGTGGTGCTGGTCAGGAGTCGCAACCTCAGAGGTCTTGAGTCCAGTCTCGAGTCGAGATCATGAAGTCTTAAGTCGAGACCTTGCCGGTCTCGAGTTCCTGAAGTCCGTCTCGAGTTGTCATGTGGTGATCTCGAGTCGCAACCGAGGGTCTCGACTCGCAACCCCGGATACGTGCACAAGAATCCTTCTAGAACCTGTTCCAAATGTACTATCCAATAGAATTGCAGCTTCACGATATTGTGTACTATCCAACCACAATGCACAAACATGTTTTCTTGTCCAATTCTCGTTTCAAACGGATCAAACACAGCACATTCAAACATTCAAGGCATATTCATGTCATATTCAAGTTGTTCGTCATTTAGGGTTTTCAAACCTTTAACAAAACCTCCTATGTTGCATTGAATCATCAAAACAGTGATCACCAACCAGAAATACATTCAAAATCACATATTTTGAATCACATATTCATTCAAAAAATCACATATATTGTAAGGCATTTATTCATTTCTACATTTCACAAGTCAAGCTAGTATGATAACCATCAAAACCATATGCATCATTCATCACATAAGCATCATCTAATAAACAAATAACCATCTTTTATCAAACAATCATTTTCATTATAGATAAACAACAATTTCTCATGTTTTTGGCAATAAGCATCTAAAGAAGGCACTAACCGGCTAGAGGGTATGAATGGGTGATCCTCCGAATGATGGTTTTCCAAACTTGAACCGAGGATCCTAGGGTTGCCGGTTTGAATCCGAGAGATAATAGAAGAGGTGGTGCTTGGTTGTTAGGGTTTTTGTGAGGGAGAGAGTGTAAGAGTGTAAGAGAGAAGGTGGGTGAGGGGTTTTATATCCATACCATGGTAATGCACTCTAATGGGCTCTCAAGTGGACTCGCAAGGGTGCGGCCCAGCTGATGTGGGTCACTCGAGACCGGGTGGTCTCGAGTCCGACCTTGCGGTCTCGGCTCACTAATATGCAAAAATATATATCTATATACTCACATACTTAATACAAGCATCACATAACACGTCAAGGTAATTCATGAATTTCCAATTAATATTATACGTACACGCATAGTTAATATACATAGATTGCTCGGGAAAACCCAAAGTGTCACATTATCCCCAAGTTTTAGGAACTTTCGTCCCGAAAGTTAAGGCAGCCACTGTCAAGCTAGTATGAGTGAGAACGTTTCAACAGGGTGTCACACTACGTACACCCATTGTGTGCATACTTAGTACATCACTTTACAATACATTTCATGCTACGTACGCCCATTGTGTGCATACTTAGTACATCACTCTACAATACATTTCATACTATGTACGCCCATTGTGTGCATACTTAGTACACCACTTTACAAATCCTTCCAAGTACGCCCATTGTGTGCATACTTAGTACATTGTTTTACATTGCATTTCTGTTGCATATGTTCATCCAGCATATGAACACATTATACTACATTTCGAACCGTTGTAACCATTTGACTATGTGAACCGTCTTAACCCGTTGATTATATGAACCGTTTGTAACCATTGAACCGTGTGAACCAGTTGTATCTGTTGACATGATTTACATTTGACAATAGACATTTGACTATACATGAACATTTCTACCATTGTTAAACATTTCATCTTGATGGTTTGGTTTGAGTAAGTGATCTAAGTAACGAGGCGTGTGTAATACGATACAAGTATGGTGGATACGCCGCTGGTACTTCCTATATATAAGTGTTTGTATGGTATTACATATCGTAGCGTTATTTGAATCATTTCAGTTTGAGACATATAACATTTTATACAAATAACATACTTTTCACAAGACATTGACTTACAAACAACTTATCATATTCAACTCATTTTACATGGTTGTTCATTTAACCATACATTATTCTCTTATTTATACATATCATCTGATCTTACCGTTTTTCAATGATTTACAAGACAAAGCAAATTACAAGGTTCATGACTAAACATTTTCTCAAACATAAGTCATGAATTCCGTTTTCACAAAACCTATGTATCTCACAGGCATTTTTATGCTGACGTACCTATTTTCACATGTGTTTTCAGGAGATGATGCATAGGACTTATCAAGACATACTTAGGCGGACCTGTGCCTTAGTGACTTAAAACGAGACAAGAACTAGTTAAATTATGTTATGTACTCTTTGGTTCTTGTTTAAAACAATGTAAACTTTCATGTTTGATTAATAAAACGAAACTTCAATTGCCATGGATTTGAAACAATTGATTTTGTTACAACACTCCCCGATGTTTCCGCCACGTTTTGTATGTTCTACGTGGTCGGGATGTGACACATGTGGTGAGCCTTACTATATGAGATTGTTGCTTGGACACCAAACAGGCTGTTGTTCCTTTGAAGATATCCGAACAGTTTCTGGTGTCATTTGTCCGACGTATCGTCTTGCTTGCGAAAAGATGGGTTTGATTGGAGATGATAGAGATAGGACATCGGCATTTATAGAAGCATCAAGCTGGGCTACATCTGCAGAGCTCAGGGCCCTGTTTACTCACATGCTGCTATATTGTGAGATATCAAATCCATCGGCATTGTGGCAAGAACATTGGCAAAAGATGAGTGACGACATAGCTCTCAATTTAAGGCAAGTTGCTGGGACATCAAACATGCATTTTGGTGGTCCAAATTTGCCACAATACATACTCTATGAGATAGAGTTGCTTCTTAATTCAAACACAAGCTCCCGCTCGCTCGCAGATTTTGGTCTTCCAATGCCTCCTGTCACCATGGTCACAGCACTTAGAAATCGGTTGCTTATGGAAGAAAAGTGCTATGATCTTGAGGCACTAGCTGCCCAAAGTGTTACAATGTTACGTGGTCTAAATCTTCGACACCGAAAAATATATGACATGGTCCTTAAATTAGTAAATGATGACGTACAAGAACTTTTATTTGTGTATGGCCATGGAGGTACAAGCAAAACGTATCTTTGGACTGCCATTATTGCTGCACTTAGGTCGACTGGAAAGATTGTTTTAGCAGTAGCAGCATCTAGAATTGCCTCATTATTATTGCCATTAGGAAGAACAGCCCACTCTTGATTCAAAATCCCCTTGGATTTAACTGATGACTCTTTGTGCTACATAAAAAAAGACACGCAACTTGCACAACTACTCATAGAAACATCCCTTATAATTTGGGACGAGGCTCCAGTGAGCGATCGTCAGTGCTTTGAATCTTTAGATAAAAGTCTCAGAGATGTTCATGGAAACCAAGATAAACCACTTGGCGGAAAATCAGTACTACTGGGAGGAGACTTCAGACAAACACTTCCGGTTAAACCAAAAGCTTCAAAAGCAGAAATCATAGCATCATCACTACCCAGGTCTTATTTTTTGGACAAATTCAGCGTTCACAGGCTCACAGAGAATATGCGCTTATCACAATCCAATGCAACTATCCCTGAAAAAGTAGTTATAGCATCCTTCTCCAAATGGCTACTTGATGTTGGGGATGGCAGGACAGGTGCAACTGACAAAGAATCACCGTCTGACTCAAAATTCATTGATATACCTGCTCAATATGTTATCCAATCTGGAGAGAATGGACTACGAGAGTTAATAAGATTCATTTATGATGATGACCTGCTCAAATTTCCTACATCAGTTACTTTGTCCGAAAGAGCCATAGTATGCCCGAGAAATGACACTGCTGATGAAATAAACGACATGATACTTGCATCTTCCCCCGGAGAATGTTTAGCATATTTAAGTCTTGACTTGATGATACCTAACTCCGAAAGTAGAGGTGACACGGATATTATGTACCCTCTTGAGTATCTTAACTTACTAAACTTCAACGGCATTCCCCCACATTGCCTAAAACTTAAAGTGAATGCCCCTGTTATTCTGCTACGCAATATTAATCAAAAATTTGGTTTGTGTAACGGTACTAGATTGTTAATATCTCAATTGTTACCCAAAATTATCGAGGCACGTGTAATTACAGGCACTGCTGTAGGACACCGTGTTCACATACCTAGAATTAACTTTGTACACAATAGCAACGACTTGCCCTTCGTCTTCACAAGACGACAATTCCCGTTAAAAACATGTTATGCAAGGACCATAAATAAAAGCCAAGGCCAATCATTAAAAAAAATTGTTGTTTATTTGCCACAACCTGTTTTTAGTCATGGCCAACTATATGTTGCTCTATCAAGAGCAACAACCCCAACAGGTCTCAAAGTCCTTATAGAACCTCAACAAAATCGCAAAGCGAACAAAACAAAAAACATTGTGTACTCGGAGCTGCTAGATGAAATTACATCTCACGAGGTTATTACCAGACTTCACAAACACATTTAAAGAATAATAACAACTATAAATAACTATCATGAATACTCATTACAACTTCTAACTTAATCAAACGACCCTTTACTTAGATTACTTATCTAATAGCATTAGTGCCTTTTAATACTTTTATTAACATGCAACAACTACTAACATCCAATACAGTGTATTTAATAACATCAATGTTTTTGTTCAGTAGGACGACAATCATGACTGACTTCAGAATAGGATCGATCGTCCCCGGTGGCGATCCAGCACCAATACAGGTCCGTGTTATAAGAAAGTGGAAACGAAGTAACGACCTCTACTACCTCATGATAGACAAATATGTATGTACTTCCTTTACACACATTACTTACCCATTATCATCATTATAATAAAATAACCTATCGTAAATGCAGGGAGATAGAATACAATCTAACAAACAACTTTACTTCTATAGGTTCAAAGATGGAACACAAATTCTACTGACAGCAACCCCTGGCCACGAATCACATGAACGCCATCTTTGCGTAGAAGACAGAAACAAAAGAACGATTTCAAAACTCCTAGAACACCAAAAAGAAAACCAGGTACTCAAATAGTCTTCTTATGAAAGTAACGACTTATATTATTCATTAAAATAATGTCATGATCTAATAACTTTGTGATATAGGGGCAAACGTTCAGTTGCAAAGCAACAATCACAGCTTACATCAAAGGCCGGCCATGGTACTACGCAATGTGCCTACAATGCCCAAGAAAAATAATCCAAACAAAAAGAGGTTGGTCGTATGGTAGCCACCGAAACCTAGCTGAACTAAAATTCATGTAAGCCTAAGAAAAATAAACACAAAAAACAAAAACAAGAAATCATATATCCTAATTAATAATTAATTGCAGGTACTGCGTCACAGCAACAATCGCAGACAACACGGCTCCTACTACGGCAACATTTTTTGACGAGGCAACCGTTGGGTTAATCGGCATCCAATGCAAAGACATGATCTTGCAACATGGCTTCGCAGACCGTTATGAAACACCAGAACCCCTATATCAAGCCATTGGAAAAGAGGTCACAATGCAAGTTCAATATGCCCGTGCATCAACTGCCAACTCAAGTCTTCTCTCCGTCAACAAAGTCTTCAACAACACGCTAAACATCACAGCCACACCGCCTTCGCCTACCCAACAAATAACACCTGCTGCAAACAAAAAGCTGGCCTTAGAATCAATTGAAAACAGGCCTTCAGCTAAACGTCAACTATATCAATAAGGTATCCCATCTTGTTCCAACTATTAACTTAAACCCATTTTTAACAAAGACATCATTACTAATAAACTTAAACAACACATATAGAAGGCGTAAGCAACACCAAGAAACTCAGGTTCCCGGAATAGATCGCTAACAAATACCAGCCTAGCAAGAAGAACGCAACCAAATGCATTAGAATGCGCTACATTTTGTAGATCTGAACTAACTGAAGTAGTTATTGTAAATAAACTTATTATACATTCTGCAAAACCATGGGCTTCTTTTTGTATGTATTAACCACATTTTGTAACCAAACCTTGCAATATATTATATGAAAACCAGGTTGCACCTTTGATCCTCAACTGAATTACTGCCGCGAAGCGCAGGTCAAATCACCTAGTTATTATAATAATAATAATAATAATAATAATAATAATAATAATAATAATAATAATAATAATAATTATTATTATTATTATTATTATTATTATTATTATTGTTACTACTATTATTATTAGGGTTGTTCTATTTTCACACTATAGGATCGTGCTTCGACCTGATTAAGTCGTTCAGAGAAGTTTTCGCCAATTACAGGTGCGGAAAACAAGTAATCAACATAGGAATAGCATGCATATCACTTTAAACACCTCTTTGCATTAAGATATAACAGATTACAGCTCAATCTCGATCCGGCAGCACTTCGGTACGAGTTTCATCAACAGTTACAACTGATTCGCTCAAGAGGCTATATATAGGGTTCTAGGTTCGCTCCAAAGTACCTGTCCGTATAAGCGGACCTCCTTTGGACACATAAGCGAACCCACACATTTGACATATAAACGAACCTGTTGAATGCCCTATAAGCGAACCTACTACCAAACATACATACAACATCCTATTTCCTCGTAAGTCTATGACTCGATCCAAGACGAAGTCAACAGATGAAATGCACCTACAGACTCCCCCTCAGATGTTGACGGAGTGCCATCGAGTCACCTCACTGTTGTGTCTTCACATCTTCAGTCTTGATCAGTCACTGGGCTTCTCTCTCTCTGTCTTCATCTCTTTCTCTTCATCATCAACAGACTCCCATTCACTATGATGTTGACATTTTTTAGTTTATCGAATTCAACTTGAACTACCCTCAGATGTTACATATTCTCCCTCATATGTTGATTTTACCTGCATAAACTCTACCACAAACATAAATTTTATGACAAACATTTAAGCATATAATCATCATCAATCACAGACTAATCAACCAAATAGATACTGATGAACCATTTGGAATTGTGACAATTTTCTTATTAAAATAAACACAATCTCCCAAACCAACTGTTCATTATGTTTAGCACTTAGAAATTTGAAAATCAGCTTTTCAACATCAGTCGTCGAAAATATTTTTGTCTTTTCAAAAATTTATGCTAAAACACACCAAAACTATTTTTGAATTTTTTTAAAGAAAATAAAATGCAGAAATGAACTATTTACAGACAATATTTTTGTGAGCTCGTGCAAGAGGATCATATCAGTTTTGAGACATATCACCAACACCGTTAAGCTTTAAACATACTCAGTTCTAAACAATTTACCTAGATTGTCAGTATGTTTGTCCACTTAAATTTTCACACATACTTCAATTGATTCGAGATTCGATATTAATGTTTTAGAAACTTAAACTTAATTGTGTATCACTCCACTCGAATATACTCCTGTATCCAGATCTCAAATATTCAGTCTTACAGGTGAGTATACCGCAGAGAGATGACGGCTTCGACTTTTCGGTATGTCCCCTTTAGAGGATCTTTTGATTACAACAGCAGCGACTATCAATTTTATTGTTTCATCAGCTTGCTGAGGGCGATGCTATGTTTCAAGCATTTGCAAAAAGTATTATCCGGAGACTAGGTCAGAACTTCCATTCAGCAGAAGTCCCGGGATAATACCCCAGATATCACTGAGTATAAAGACCTAGTATCTCAGAATACGGGACCTTTCAAACAAGATTTCGGGGGTTACCCATATATTCAAGAATAGTTACCCACGAATCAAGCAAGTTTGAATTAGGTTTATATCTCGTTTCAATTTACTAAATGTACGAAAATCTACTGACACATCCACAGTAAGATTGTTTATCACATTTTTACTATACATCTCTTTAGCGTGTTATGATAGTCCACTAATGTACTATCATTTCCTCTTTTTCGCAACAAAAACTCATTTTTGATTTTATCATGTTTTTGGATTTTTTCAAATTTTCTAATGTTTTTGGATTTTCTGAAATTTTCTACTCCCCTTAAAATGCAAACACATTAACGAAAATATGAAAACAAACTGTTCAGAAACATGACAACCGATATCAAATCACCTCAAATCGCCATTCAATAGGCATAAACAATCAGAACTCCCCCTATCAACAAACTATTTTCCCATTTAGATTTCAAAACACTTAAGTTTGTTTTAATCAAAATGGTTTTTTCGGAAAATAAGTTTGATTGATTTTACCACTTGTAGATTTATCAAACAAATGTTCGGGGATGTGGTTCATCATCTTGTCTTCCAACCATATGTAGGAAAATACAAGTACAAATTAATGTCCCTTATTTACCATTTGCAGTTCAGAAACCTCTATATCACTTGTAAAACATAAACTCGTCAAATACCACTTATAAGAAATGCACAAACAAACCTTTTTACCGTTTGTATGATTGACGTTACCGAATATGAATTCGAGAAAGATGCTGATTCATGCTCCACGCTTACCAACCTGGGAGCTCTGGCAAGTCCTGAGACTTATTGTTCATAATATGTACCATCCCAGTCACAAACCAGGGATGGTTCAACTTTTTCTTTCTCTGTTTTCTTCTCATAAAACTCCTTAACCCCTTTGACTTTTCGGTCAATCATCTTGCGAAAGATGTGTTTTACTTTGGGGTTAAAGACCTTCTCAGCATCAAATTCCTGTTCATCATGATAAAATTGGTTAGAAATTTCAATTTTACCAATTTTCTTTTTATAATTCTCAGCCCGAAGTAATGGAAACTCCTCATCATTAACAATCGGAACTGATTTTTCAACTTTTACATCAGCTTCACATTCTGAAACAACTTGTGGCTCAACTGACTTTGTGGAATCAGTTTCATCGCCCGAAGATAGCTCCTCTGATTTTGATTCATCAGAATCATTGCTAGAGCTTTCACCATCCTTCTTAACAACCCATTTCTGGTTGTCAGATTTGGCTTTCTTCTTGTAAAACTTGTTTGAACTCTCACCAATTTCAAAAACAGAATCTTTAAACAGTTTTGTTCTATCAAGTGGTGATTCGAACGCAAACACTTTCTCTTTTAGTTTACGAGAAACTCCCTGTTTTGATTGTATTGCCTTAGAACAATCTCGGGCAATATGTCCCACAGTGTTGCATCGGAAACAGGTTCTCGCATCTATATTCTTCTCAGCCATCTTCTTCAATTCATCTTGTTTCTTTGCAAGAAACTCACTATTTGATTCCCTCCAAAAACTTTTCTTTTCTTCTTCCTCAGATGACGTACCTGAAACAAATGACATTTTTGATTTAAAATCACAAACATATTTTTCATTTTTCTGTTTTTCTGTAGGAGTAAAACCTAATCCTTTCTTTTTGAAATTACCGTTATGGTTTGATCTCTTTTGGAAATCTGAACCAGAACCGTAATTCTTTTTCTTGTTTAATCTCTGTTGACATCTCTTATTGGAAATTCATCATCAGAATATAATTTGTCAGAATCATTCAAAGTGTAAGCCACTTTAAACAATCCATCATCCAAATTAGATTTTGACAACAAAAACTTTCTATCATAAACTAATTTGCCCTGTTTTTCTGTTTGACATGGAATGTTGGACTCAGACTTAGACTCTTCCAAATCATCACTTTCTAACACATGATCCACGACTTTCTTCATCAATTGAGACTGTTGATTAGTGTCAGACGATGTAAACACAACATCAATACTTTCTGGAAGATTTACTAACGACTCTGACTCCCACTGTAAATTTGTGGCTTTTTTGACTCTTTCATCGTTAGGATATCTAGGAAAATATCCATTTTCCAGCGGGGGTGGACACTTGTTATAACTGACACCTTTCTTCTTACCAGATGATGTCTTTCCAGTGTCTTTTTTCTTGTCATTCTTCTTCTTATCAGCAATCTTTTCATCAGCACCTACTCCAGCTGCTTTCTTTTCAGTTGTCTCATCATCTTCCCATACCTTCATACTTTCAATTGTCGGATAAATCCTGTCAATGACATAGGAAGTACATGAGTAACTTTTTAACAACCGATTAACTCTTTCAGTTTCAATTCTTTGAAGCTCAAGCTTTTGTTCCAAAGCATCACATTTTTCAATGTAATTGTTTACAACTTTCTGCTTTGTCATGAACGCTCCCTGAAGTGTCTTCATCGCTGTAGCTTGTTCTTCACTCGTTTGGTTGTATTGATTCATCGTTTTGTTCAGCACATCATAAGACTCCTTCAAACTGTTCAAGTTGTAAATCAAAGTGCTGTTCTGCTTCTTTACAACTTCACAATTTGAACACTTCACCGGAATCTTTTTTGCATCAACTTCTTCATCAACTTTGAATTTTAGAACTTCTTTCACCTTTTGTCTTCTCACCACCAGAACCTCTTCATCATCACTGCTCACCGGTGTCTTGATCTTTTTCTTTTTCTTCTTGACTTTTTCGTCCTCGCTATCACTCTCAGCAAGCAGCTTCATATCTTCTTTATATTTTCTTGCCCAATATTCCGTATCATCATCACTATCTTCTACAACCTTTGCCGTAAAAGCAGTGTAAGCTGTAGTTTGATTAGGAATATAATCATCCCAAGTGAAATTTGCCCAGCTAAAACCCTCTGGTAATCTCTCATCATCTTGATCAATCAAACAAGCTTTTTCATTATCTAGAATGTATTTATCCCAGTTAAACGACTGCTTTTGATTTGGATTAACCACACATGCTCTCTTTCCGGTATCTTCAATCACATCTCTTCCATGCGCAGTCTGAGCTTGATGTTTTTGTTGTTGAGATGATTGACCAACTTGGTGATAGATGGCTTTGCGATAGTAATCGTTGTTGTTGTTGAACGGATTTTGAGCTCCACTTGCTTCTCGGTTTGTGCACTCTCTCTTGAAGTGTCCTTTTTCCCTGCACCGAAAACAAGTGACTTTAGATTTGTCAAAACCTAAAGTAGAAACATTCTCATCACGAAGATCATCTCTCCCCGTGATTTGTTTGAATTTCTCAGCTCTCCGTAAAACACTAGCCAGACACCACTTTATGTCCATCAGCTCCATTTCTTCAGCATCTATCTGGTAGTAGTCTTCTTTGGTTAACATTGGATTGCCAATACGACCTGCAACAAAACAAGTATAAGATTCCAAAACCATTCCTAATAAAGACATTTGGTTTTTGGCAACTTCCTCAGAATAATCTTGATCATTTTCAAGATTTAACACAATGTTACACTGTAACTTTCTCCGATTCTTAGTTGCAGAGATGTTTGGATAGAAAGATGGAAATGAAGTGAAACTGGTTTTGCTGTTAGACCTAGATGATGGACTTCCAGATGAATTTTTGGCACTGTAGGCAGTCTCAACCTTCGGAGATAGATTCGAAGATTTCTTCTCATTTACCCCTGCCTTATAATATAGTCCGATGTCCTGTTCTCCATCGAAATCTTTCATTCTGATCACTTTACGTTGTTCCATTTCCTGAGTCTCTATCTTTTCAATGAACTTACTGAGCGTCAGATTGCTCAAACCCTTCTTGTTTCTGAGCATCATAAGGTATGTGCCCCAAGTCTCATACGGCAACGCATTAGCAAGTTTATCTATCAACTCATCAGTACTTTTTTCAATACTCAACCTTTTCATGTTGGCAAGCAAATTACAATATCGTTCAATTATCTCACTCGTACTCTCATTCTTTAAACCACAGAAAAGATCAAACTCTTTCTTCAGAAGTGACTTTTTACTCTTAACCATTTCTTCACTTCCTCTAAACTTTGATCGCAAAGCTTTCCAAATCGAATATGATGTTCCATTGTGTTGCAAAAGAACCATGATATCCTCTTTCACTGCCTGTTGAAGAAGACTTAGCATCATTTTCTCATCTTTGTACTTCTTCCTAGCATCAGCAGTAAGATCTTTTATCGGAACGGGTTCGTTATCATCATTCAAAGGTCTGACATACTTCGTTTCCACGCATTCCCAAGCATCAAGATAATTCGCTTGTACCCAATTCTCAAACCGACCTTCCCAACCTTTAAATTCTTCGATGTTCATTAGTTTGGGAGGCTTTTGCATCGTCCATGTTTCGTTTTCGAGCATTGTGGTTTGAACAGCAGTGATTGGGGTACTCGGAGTAGCGAATGCGTTATAGAAATCCTCGTCCATTTTCAAATTTTCAAAATTTTTCACCACAGCCTTAAAAGAGAACCTATTGTTTGTGGTGTTCCCAAAAGTGAACCAGATACAAAATTGAGTGGATCGGATAAGCACTTCGAGCGGACCTGATAATTTGGAGCGGATCAACAGTTCGGGCGGACCTGATTAAAAATCTGGAGCGGACCGGTAGTTCGAGCGGACCTGATTGTTAACTTGGAGCGGACCGAGTTGACAAATGAGCGAACCGACCGAGTAAGCGAATCCGGACGGAATATTTGGAGCGGACCAGTTGTTTTTGGAGCGAACCGGCCAAATTGGAGCGAACCGTTCGAGCGGATCTGATCAATTTGGAGCGGACCTGATTGATTTGTAACTTCGAGCGAACCAAGAGTGTACGTTGGAGCGGATCTAGCACCTGACCAGAAAAGCGGATCTCATTCGGACATCCATTTGACCCAATTTTAATTCGAATTTTGATATCAAATTTTCCAAGGTTTATCACTGTACTATCGCGCACAATCCTTGAAATTTTGAGCCGTTTTTGACCGTTGAAAAAGTCTGAAATGATGAAAGAAGATGTAGATGAAGAAAAACTTTATGAAATTTAGCTATTTCCTGCCGAACTCCTCCTCCTGAAGCTGTGATACCAATTGTAGGATCGTGTTTCGACCTGATTAAGTCGTCTAGAGAAGTTTTCGCCAATTACAGGTGCGGAAAACAAGTAATCAACGTAGGAATAGCGTGCATATCACTTTAAACACCTCTTTGCATTAAGATATAACAGATTACAGCTCAATCTCGATCCGGCAGCACTTCGGTACGAGTTTCATCAACAGTTACAACTGATTCGCTCAAGAGGCTATATATAGGGTTCTAGGTTCGCTCCAAAGTACCTGTCCGTATAAGCGGACCTCCTTTGGACACATAAGCGAACCCACACATTTGACATATAACCGAACCTGTTGAATGCCCTATAAGCGAACCTACTACCAAACATACATACAACATCCTATTTCCTCGTAATTCGTGCCCTGATCTAACACTCTAAGTCTATGACTCGATCCAAGACGAAGTCAACAGATGAAATGCACCTACACACACCCCTATAATCTTATTTTCACATCCTTATTGGCAACCGTCCCTTGGTTAGACAACGATTACTTTGAAAGGAAGATCAGTTTCTTTTCATGTTTACTTGCTGGACGATTACATATGCAACGATGCACCTGCATCACTAAAAGTTAACACACATCCAGCCAGTATTTACTGTATGGGAACAACAACAACAACAATAACCTTGATACCTGCCTCAAAAACATTCCCAATGTATTACTTTAACTTTTGTCCATATGCTGACTTGCATCTCCGAATTAATGATAACCTCACAGATGAGAAGCTAAGTGTTCTCACAGGTATTGCATTTGTTATATTAATAGATCAAAGACTACTGAATGCATGCTCAATATAGCTATAACAACCAACCAAATTTCCATCGTAATTATTTTCATTCATGAACTTAGATATCTAGCTGGTATATTAACTTCTTAACACTTAATAAAATAATCCACTCATCTGATTCTTTCTCTGTTAGTAATCTTATTTAAAAAAAAAAATTATTTACTTAAAATCTGTAAAAATATGTAAAAAAAAAGTGTTAGTAGTCTCAGTTATGATATTTCACACCTTTATCATTTAATTATATCACTTTTCATTGCCATCACCTACATGTTTACTAATCTTTATCATTTAATTATATAACTTTCAATGCATTTTAATTTAATACATTATTCTGTTACATTATTATTATTATAATTATAATTATAATTATAATTATAATTATTATTTTTATCCGGTATGATATACGTTTTCAATCGTTTAACTCTTTTACTAATTTAATTCTTCTCCGATAACTTGCATTCGTTGGCTTACAAAAACTAAATACGTAGTTGTATTTGATTTAATTTCTCGACGTTCGTACATAAATTTTATTGAAAACAAAGTTATATTCCAAATAGAGTATTCTTTTGTGTAGTAGGCTAGATCAAGTGCCGACGTTATATCGGTAACGTGACGAACAAAACGTATACCGACCTAACAAGTCGATACCAGTATCGGTATATGCTTAAAAATTTACACACTTTTAACCCATTTAGTTTGTATATAATTTGGATTTCTTTCGATAACTCACGTTCATTAATTTTTTTTATATAAAGTTGAATACACGACTTTATTTCATACTTTTTCTCATCCTTCTTTTATTAACTTTGTTGAAAAAGAATTCTTTTTCTTATTAGTACTGTGAGTTCGTGACAGGCAACCCGATGCCAATGTTATTGGAATTGTGTTTTCTCATCGTCCCTTTATTAACTTTTTGAAAAATAATTTTTTTCTTTCTTTTTATTTTCAATGTAAAACACATTCTTTTAGACATATCATGACTTTAAATCAAATGTCGGTACCACATGAATACCGACGTTTGTGTTTTTAGTTCCATATTTTGATGTTGTTTTTGTTCATTTGAATATCCAGTGAGAGTTATTTGGAGTTTAACTGGTAGATTATACCGCGTATGATACGTGCTCTTTGAAGTTTAAACAATTTATTTCTTATTATATTTCTCGAGACTCTATATTTTGACCAAATTTTATTGGTGTTTGATGTATGAGGTTTTGTGAAGGTGTGTTTGTTCAATTTTCTATTTTTGACTTTTTTGATTTGGCAGTATATGGTTAATGATTTTCAAATTTAGTGGTCTATGATTTTTTGAGTTGTTAATTGAATTAAACGAAAAACCCTTTAAATATTTATAAAACCGTATTAAATTAAAAAAACTAAATAAACTACAACAAAAACGATAAACTAAAAGCGCTTTTTTGAAAGATACCCACTTCCATTTATACCTTTATTCAGTTGCACATTCAAGCAGGACATTGTATTTAATTTGACAGATTACATGGGCAAAATAGAAGACACCATACCAGGTACCACTAAAAAGGGGAAGCAATATTTGCGTATAAAATTGATAGATATCAGGTACTATTATATAACAAATGCTTCATACATTAACTTTAATTAGAAAATAACAAGAAAATCAATACAGTTGTTCAACCATTGATGTCACCCTATGGGAAGAGGTTCTACCACGCTTTGATAGGCAGGCAATGTTAAGTGCAGAAGAACCAGTTGTCGCTGCATTCACATCATTGAAGGTCACCATCTTCAAAGGACACACATCAGAAAAACTACAACTGTCATCAACCCTAGCAACACACATTTACTTCAACCCCACTGTAGACAGTGTCATAGAAACTAGAAACAGGTAAAGAAGAAAACTCTTTATCTTACTCAATTATAAGATTAACTGTTATACGGGCCATATAGAATGTTTATACACAGAATTTAATGCGTGGAATGTTTTTTTATACGTATACGGGACATATAGTTATATACGGGTCGTATACATACTTGCATTTTGTTTCGAAGGTTGGACAAGGGTTTTTAGTTTTGAAATCTGTATACGGGCCGTATAATGTTATACGGCCCGTATAGTCCGTATAGAAAGGTTAATTTTTTGTTGAAATCGGGAAACCGTTTAATAAGTTTTGTAAATTTTAAAATAGTGTTGTATATATCGGATTATGTTACGAGTTTGTAGTTAAACGTATTTATTATTTTCAATAAGTTTCCACTTTGTAAAACGATAAATATGTATGTATAGAAAACTTAATTTTTTGTTGCAATCAGGAAACCGTTTAATAAGTTTTGTAAATTTTAAAATAGTGTTGTATATATCGGATTATGTTACGAGTCTGTAGTTAAACGTATTTATTATTTTTAATAAGTTTCCACTTTGTAAAACGATAAATATGTATGTATAGAAAAGTTAATTTTTTGTTGAAATCGGGAAACCATTTAATAAGTTTTGTAAATTTTAAAATAGTGTTGTATATATCGGATTATGTTACGAGTTTGCAGTTAAACGTATTTATTATTTTTAATCTGTTTCCACTTTGTAAAACGATAAATATGTATGTATAGAAAAGTTAATTTTTTGTTGCAATCGGGAAACCGTTTAATAAGTTTTGTAAATTTTAAAATAGTGTTGTATATATCGGATTATGTTACGAGTTTGTAGTTAAACGTATTTATAATGTTTAATAAGTTTTCACTTTGTAAAACGATAAATATGTGATATGATTATGATAAATTACGACAATAATTATCAAACAAACAACATAACATCTAAACATAAGATTAATATTTAGAATGTTTTACATCTAAAACAAACAAAAATATAAAGTTTTACAATGTTTCAAACGTAAAAATAAGAAGAAAAAAATACAATAAGCAGCTACAGCGGTGGTGGCGGTGGTGGTGCAGCGCCAGCTCGTGGAGGTAGGGACGCGCCAGAATGCATAGCCACAATCGCCTCGACCATCCACTATACATCCCCTCTCACTGCAGCTAAATCCCCTCTCGCTGCAGCTAAATCCCCTTTGACTGCAGCTACATCAACTCGACCTGACCGAATCTCGACTCGACCAGAACGAGTCTCTCCTCCACCTGAACCGCTCTCTCCTCCACCCCGGTGCAGGCATCACACGCTGCCTCACGATCCGTCGAACGTATGGGCGATCACCCTGTAAATCCGCCGCAGCTAACTGTGATCGATCAACAGTATGATCACCTCCCTCGCCCTCGCCTCCCTCTCCCTCGCCCTCGCCCTTTCCTCCCTCTCCATCACCTCCATCTCCATCGCCTCCCTCTCCATGGGGTCCCTCACCCACACCATACGCCCAAACCAGCTGCCCTCCCTCTCCCTCGCGAGCCAAACCCATCGATTGGGCTGTGTCCCTCCTAACCCTGTCAAGCTGGAGTGTCAGAGTCATACCACTTGCCACTTATGGGGACAAGAGGCGAAAGAAATGCTTCGCTAGACGGGTGACGAAGGCCCCACAGTTGATGTGGGTAGAGGTACGCTTAAAAGCGTACTCGGCGAGATATGCGGCCAACTTGTATGCCAAGTTGCACCCCCCCCCCCCCCGCGGGTAAGTAAGTCGTGCAAGAAGAAAAGGTCATTTTGGGTGACCCATTCCCTGCTATCATGACGACCGGCGATCGTCACGGCGATACACCGATGTAGGTATCGGTGTAACGGGTCAAAAAGATCAGTCGCATGTGCCTTCGGGGATCGCTGGTTCGGTTTTGCGAACTCCCCGAACCTAATAGTGCCCCACCAAGGCCACAACACGTCACTGGACGTGGTGATGTGCGCATCATAAAATGCCTAGGACACTGAGTACTCTTGTGAGTACAGACCAAGGCGACAGCGAACTGAGGAAGTGTCATCCTCTGAGTCTTGCCGCAAATAGTAAAAGCTACGGCGTCTGTCGTCAAAAAATGCTGAAAACCCCCACCCCGGGTGTCCGTAAATGAAAAAGTAGATAAAAACTCTAAAGTAATCTCCCTGTGGGCCCGCTCTGCGGCGGCATGAAATAAGCGGTCCCACGGGGAGTTAGCTGGCATGAGCTCCTGGACCCGACCGATCGCTCCAATATCATTCAAAACCTGAATATCAATGGTCCGAGGCGCATCCAGCACCATCTCTCGTAATCTGCCCAAAATCCTATAGGCAGCCGTACCTCGGGGGATATCTCTAAGAAACTGCGCCATCTCAGTAAAATCAGGCACAATCTCCTCCTCCTGTCCATGTACCCGTCCGCGTCCACATCCACGGCCCCGACCCTGACCCTGTCCTCGACCTCTACGGGCCGCACCAGCTGCTGATGACTCAGCCATATCATCTGTAAAAATAACAATTACCACTTAGCAATCACTATACGTAAACATGAAGTACACGATCGTACGCGCAAGTATTATACGCACGTATACGCTACATACACCTCAGATATATGTTTCCTATACGCACGTATTATACATCGCGGATACGCAAAAAATATAACAAATTGGGAATAAAATATAAGTTCATACAATCTTATACAACGTTTACGATCGTATACAGCTTTAACATTCAACCAGTATACGACCGTATATACAGTATACGATCGTATATAGGTTGAATATTCAAACATTATACGAGCATATATAGTGTATACGATCGTATAACGTTTGAATATTCATCTGCTATACGAGCGTATATAGTGTATTCGCTCGTATAACATTTAAATGTTCAAGTGTATACGATCGTATATATTGTATACGACCGTATACAATTAAATAATCCGTTACAATTTTCAGTTTGATTTCTTTTTCAAATTCAATTATACAATCGTAATCATTACACCTATCTACGCTATTCGATCCTTTACTATACAAGACCATAATCTAACATGTTACGGAATTTGAAAGTTTACTATACGAAAACGTACCGTATAGGAAGAACGAGAAGAAAGCGCCAAAAACGCCGAAGAACGCTATCCAAGAACGATCAGAGAGAAAACCGAGAGAATTTTTGATGTAATGTTGAGGCCGTATGGTGGAAATGAGGTCGTATAAAGCTTGTACGATGTTTTTTTCCTTTGTACACGGGCCGTATAACTGTATACGGCCCGTATACAATAATTTAATGTTTTTTTACTCACTCGTATACTTAATATACGATCACTGTATACGAGGCGTATACATTTATACGGGCCGTATACAATTGAGTGTTTTTCATTTTTCTTAAATTACTATATGCGGAAGTGACGAAGATACGATCGGTATGTGTTAACGTTGATTCGTTTAAACGTTTATTCAAATTCAATTTCAACAAGTTGGCAAAACATTTATATAACGTGTATGTTCATCATTAAAAATTGTCAAAACATGCAAATTGATTCGTTTAAACGTTTTTTCAAGTTCAATTTCAACAAGTTGGCAAAACATTTATATAACGTGTATATTCATCATTACAAACATGCAAATAACATTTTATATTCATAGGGCACCTAAATCCACGTAATCCCTGGTCTTGTATTCATCAACGATCCTATTATATTGGTCAATACGTTCCTTGTAATAGTGATACCAACTTTCTGCTGGCGTATTCCGTGTCGCTTGTCGCTAGTATCCTGATGGGGTTGGCATTGGATATTCCCCTTCTAATCTAACGTGAATAAAATGGTTCCTGCTTACATGTACAAGCGCGACTGTTCGATGCGGAATACTTTCTTCGGCTGTTCTGAACATGGGAAAAAATGAAGCACAACCAAGGTCACTTAATAAGAGACAAACGACATTCCACCGATTCGCTATCATAAGCCCCCTGAAAGGAATTTGTAGCCACTTATGTTCAGGTGCTCCGCGTATACCAGTCCAATCTAATGAATCCAGAACATTTTGATAACCAGTGTGACACTCTAGGTTTTTCCGAACGAACACCTTGTAATATTTCGTGTATATAAATATTATTAAATGGAAACGTGATCTTTATTTGTTTAATGTGTGTTGAATGTACGTATTATATATAAATGTATGTGAGTCGAGACCATGACTCGCAACCGGGCGGTTGCGAGTGGGCCACTCGGTCTCGAGTGGGCCGTTGAGCCGTAACCGGTTTGGGCCGAAACCCCAAGCCCAACCCGAAACATCCCTTGGTATATATATCCCACCTTTCCTTATTTCCTTCATTTTACACAAACAACAAACACACACACTTCTAATCCCCCTCAACTAGAAAACCCCAAAACAACATCCAAACTCTTCCAAATTTTCGGTTCAAGCAAGAATCACGGACAAGAAACTCGGTCAAGATCATCACCCGGACACTCCATCTTCTCGGTTCCTTTCTCTTTGTTTTCGGCTCCTTCTTCTTCTTCACAACCGGTTAGTATTATCCTTGTGCATAGGATTTATGTTATGTTGAATGGACTTGTATGCTTGGTTCATAGTGTTGTGTATGAATTTAGGATGATTTGTGAAGTTGAATATATGTGATAACATGTTTAAATGGCAAGAAAAAGGGTAGTTTAAAAGTGTTCATAGCCAAACATATTATGCTTTATTATTCTTGCAAAATGATGTTGCTAGACTTAAGATTTCGGCTACAAATAATATGTTTCTTGTTCTTACATGACAATCTTGTTTGAAATATATGATTTTCGGTTCAAAATGCATGGTTATGATTAACATGAAAACCCTAGAAAAACTATGAACTTGATGAACTTGTTGAAGATAGTTTGAAGATTTTAAAATGGCAATGTTTGATCTATTGTTGTATATGGGCAGATTAGGAAAAGTGTTAGTGAAATATTATTGGTTGTTTCCTGATTTGGGCCTGAATACATTGTACTAATTTGACTGATGCATCTGAACCTTCACGTGTACACGAAAATGACAGCATTGCGACTCGCAACCGCACCGTTGCGACTCGCAACCATAGCATGACAAGTCGAAACCCCACGGTTGCGACTCGCAACCATAGCAGGACAACTCGCAACCACAGCGTGATGACTTGAGACCACGCGGTTGCGACTCGCAACCACAGCGTGACAAGCCGAGACCACCTGGTTGCGACTCGAGACCAGCTGGTTGCGACTGGGCTGTCCACTTTGGTTATTGGGCCATTATGTGTTATGGGCTATTTGTTGACTGGGTTATGTGTTACTGTTGACTGCTTAAATGTTTAGGCCGGCCCAATAACCCCATGACTGTTTACTTGTATGCATGTTACGTACCTGTATGTGTTTTACGTGAATGATTGTACACCGAACCTGACCTATACCGGTAACCATGTTAGGACGTGGTGACCAACGTGATTGACAAGTGACCTAAACCTACCGAGCAACCCAAGGTGAGTTCACAACTTAAAAGCATGCGTCCCGGTGGTTTGGGACACGAGACTGAAACAACCCTATCCCCTTGTAAAGGGGATACCATTTACATACCTTCCCTAGTTATTGGGAACAAAACTTACTTTTCCTTCCCTGGTATTGGGAAACCTTTTGGGTTAATTACTGTTTATACGGATTGCAACTAACGGCACTAAACGAAACTCTATCACTCAAGTCCCTACTACAAATACCGATTAGTCGCCGGGGTCAGGCGAACGGGTTATTAGTTGATAGCGCTATTTAGGTGTTTACCAGCCTCACACCGTGCCCTGGTTTGGGATCGGTCGTGAACTAATGTACTCAGATATCCGTCAATGATGATAGAACATTGACATCGGGGCATCCTGCGGAAACGCAACGGTTACCTAGTGTTCGGTATTGGAAAAACAGTTTAGTCGCTAACTTTTGGGGTAGCTCCCCATGGCATGTATAAACGGATAAATTAACCGGTGAAACAAGTTTTTGGAAATTAAAACTGGACAACTAGTGAACTCACTCAGCATTATTGTTGACCCCTTACTGCATGCTTTGCAGGTAACCCGTGACGAAGGAGCTTGCTGCTTGGGAACGTGTAGTGTCTGTTCACCCTTGTGTTGGGTGTTACCTTATTTTGAATTATGAACTTTGTTTAAACTACTTTACTTATGCTTCCGCTACTTATCAACTGTTTGAACTTAAAACCTTAAACTCTGAATTTGATATTTGCTAATCTTATGGTTAGTAAGTACTACTTTTGTTATCAACTTATCTATTCAGTATAATTGGTGGCTGGATCCTGGTCAGTCACGCCCTCGAAGCGGGTGTTATCCGCAGGTGGATTTTGGGGGTGTGACAGATTGGTATCAGAGCCATTGGTTATAGTGAACTTGGTTTTAAAAAGGGGAAAATCTTTTTGGAGAAAACCAGACTATAACCCGTGACTCGTGACGACACTACACTCCAAGTGCAAGGCTCGACACATTTAACCTCATAGCTCGGACCAGTGTTTACCTGTTTACTTATGTTTCCTGATTTGCTATACGTACTAGTATGTCTAAAATTAGATAGATACACCTCTCTCTTCTATCTCATTCTCGCTACACTACGACATCACACTCATATTGTGTTTTCTGGTTATGAAGACAATGAGTGGACGCGGAAGGGGAAACATCAACATGACTCAGGCTCAGTTCACTAACCTACTCAACACAGTGGCTGCAGCTTTCGCAGCTCACCCTATAGGTAAGCTCGTTGTTTTAGGATGTATAGATCCTACCGCCACATCGACTTTTCGCCTCTAAACCTATACGTTTCGCTTCTCACCCTATAGGTCAGCATGCACCTGCGCAACCACCAGTGTGTACTTTCAAAACTTTCATGGATTGCAAGCCTCTCCCTTTCAACGGCACTGAGGGTGCCATAGGTCTTCTGCATTGGATTGAGAAAATTGAGGCTGTTTTTGCTGTCTGCGAATGTCCCCCTGCAAATTGGGTGAAATTTGCTACTGCTACGCTTGAAGGAAGCGCGCTTTCTTGGTGGAAGGCGCAGATTCAGATGTTTGGATTGGAAACTGCAAATGCTACTGCGTGGGAGGATTTCAAGGATATGATTAAGGATGAATACTGTCACCGGGATGACATCCACAAGCTTGAGAACGAGTACTATGAGCTCAAGATGGTTGGGTCAGAGATTGAAACTTACACCAAGCTGTCTAATGACTATGCTGCTCTTTGCCCAAACATGTCTCGACCTATGTATCGAAGAATCGAACTGTACATCAAGGGTTTGGCTCCAGAAATTCGAAGCCATGTAACTTCAGCCAACCACACTACCATTCAGCCGATTGTTCGACTTGCTCACAAACTCACTGATCAGGCCGTAGAGGAGGGCAGGTTGCCCAAAAGGATCAGTACTACTGTCGGAACCTCTAGTGACAGCAAGCGTAAGTGGGAAGGAAGTCAGGGCAAGGATGCTAACCCCACTCAGGCCCCAGCACAGCAAAGGAAAACTGAAAACAACAAGGGCACTCAGCAACAGGGTGGCTACCGGGGAAGCTACCCAAAGTGCAACAAGTGTAACAGACACCATAATGGGGCATGTAACAAGGGCCAGTGTCAGCGATGCCACAAGATGGGGCACGAAGCCAAGGATTGTAGGAGTCAGTTCCCAGCAAGACAGAATCAGCAACAACCTCAACAGCAACAGCAGCAGGGAAACGACCGAGCATGTTTTAAATGTGGGGCAACAGGGCACTTTAAGAAGGATTGCCCTGAACTGAATCAGAACCGCAACAATAATCAGGGAACTGGGAACAACAATCAGAACAACAATGCTGGGAATGGTGCTAGAGGAAGGGCTTTCGTGATTGGAGCTGGTGAAGCAAGGAATGACCCCAATGTCGTGGCGGGTAAGTTCCTACTCGATGATCGTTATGTTTCTGCGTTATTTGATTCTGGTGCCGATGCTAGTTATGTATCCCTACGTATTAGTAAGAAGCTTAAGCGTCCGCTTTCGTTACTAAGTTCTCCTCATATCGTCGAGTTAGCTAATGGTAGAAACATCGAGGCCTCACATGTTGTCAAAGGCTGCAAACTAGAGTTGTCTGGTCAGACATTTAGTATCGATCTTTTCCCTGTTACCCTCGGAAGCTTCGACGTCGTTATTGGTATGGATTGGTTATCCAAGCATCGCGCTGAGATCCTCTGTCAAGAGAAAGCAGTTCGTATTCCTCGCCGTTCTGGCAAACCCCTCATTGTACAAGGTGGCAAAGGTGGAGAAATCTCCGGCGTTATCTCGTTCTTGAAGGCCCAGAAGTGTTTACGAAAAGGGCACACCGCTATCTTAGCACTTGTTACCAATGCGCAGGAAAAGGAAAAGAGGATTGAAGACTTTCCAGTTGTGCGTGACTACCCCGAGGTGTTTCCTGAGGAATTACCTGGACTCCCTCCCCACCGTCAGGTCGAATTCCAAATCGAGCTAGCCCCCGGAGCAGCGCCTATAGCTCGTGCGCCTTATCGACTAGCCCCCGCAGAATTGAAGGAACTCTCGACGCAACTACAAGAACTATTGGATAAAGGATTTATCCGTCCTAGTTCATCACCCTGGGGAGCACCGGTACTCTTTGTTAAGAAGAAGGATGGCACGTTCCGTATGTGCATTGATTATCGTGAGCTAAACAAGGTTACCATCAAGAATCGTTACCCTCTCCCGCGAATCGATGACCTATTCGATCAACTGCAAGGATCAAGCTACTATTCCAAGATTGACCTGCGATCAGGCTACCATCAGTTAAGGGTCCGTAATGAAGATATTTCCAAGACTGCATTCAGAACTCGTTATGGCCATTATGAATTCCTCGTTATGCCCTTTGGAATGACCAACGCCCCTGCAGTATTCATGGATCTTATGAACCGTGTATGCAAACCCTACCTCGACAAATTCGTGATCGTGTTTATAGACGACATCTTGATCTACTCGAAAAGTCAGGAAGAGCATGAACAGCGCCTACGCCTTATCCTCGAACTCCTTCGCAATGAGCAACTGTATGCCAAGTTCTCGAAATGCGACTTCTGGCTTCGAGAAGTCCATTTCCTTGGGCACGTGGTTAACAAGGATGGAATCCACGTCGACCTAGCTAAGATCGACTCTATAAAGAATTGGCCTACCCCTAAGACTCCGACTGAAGTCCGCCAATTCTTGGGACTGGCGGGATACTATCGAAGATTTATCATGGGATTTTCAAAGATCGCTCAGCCTCTCACGGCACTTACTCAGAAGGGTATGGTTTATAAGTGGGGTGAAGCTCAGGAAACCGCGTTTCAGAAACTTAAGGATAACCTCTGCAGTGCTCCTATTCTCTCGTTACCTGAAGGAACGGACGACTTTGTGGTTTACTGCGATGCGTCTATTCATGGGCTCGGTTGCGTGTTGATGCAACGCGAGAAAGTTATTGCCTATGCATCCCGACAACTCAAGACACACGAAAGGAACTACACAACACACGACTTGGAACTGGGAGCAGTGATATTTGCGCTTAAGATATGGAGACATTACCTGTACGGTACCAAGTGCACCATTTACACCGATCACAGGAGTCTCGAGTATATCTTCAAGCAGAAGGAATTAAACATGCGACAACGCCGGTGGGTCGAACTTCTGAATGATTATGAATGCGCCATCAAGTACCATCCGGGCAAGGCCAATGTCGTGGCAGACGCCCTCAGCCGAAAGGACACTATACCAAAGCGCGTGCGAGCATTACAACTTACCATTCAGTCTAGTCTCCCTACCCAGATTCGAAATGCTCAGATTGAAGCTCTGAAACCGGAAAACATCAGGGCTGAGTCCCTGCGAGGATCGAGACAACAGTTAGAGCAAAAAGAAGACGGCGCCTACTATGTGGCAGGGCGCATTTGGGTCCCACTTTACGGAGATCTACGAGAGCTTGTGATGGACGAAGCCCATAAGTCCCGTTATTCAGTACATCCTGGTTCAGATAAGATGTACCACGACTTAAGAACCACATACTGGTGGCCTGGCATGAAAGCTCACATAGCAGCCTACGTTGGCAAATGTTTGACCTGCGCAAGAGTCAAGATCGAGTATCAGAAACCAGCAGGCCTACTGCAGCAACCGGAAATCCCGAAGTGGAAATGGGAACAGATTTCCATGGATTTCGTTACAGGACTACCTAGATCCCAACGCGGGAATGACACTATTTGGGTGATAGTAGATCGATTGACTAAGTCTGCACACTTTCTGGCTATTAAGGAAACAGACAAGTTTTCTACCTTAGCAGAAATCTATTTAAAGGAAGTAGTCTCCAGGCACGGGGTGCCAACTTCTATTATTTCCGACCGAGACGCTCGTTTTACTTCCGAGTTGTGGCAAGCTATGCACAAATCCTTTGGCTCACGTTTGGACATGAGCACCGCTTATCACCCGCAAACGGATGGGCAGTCTGAACGCACCATCCAAACCCTGGAAGACATGCTTAGAGCATGTGTGATCGATTTTGGCAAGAACTGGGAGAAGCATCTACCGCTGGTGGAATTCTCCTACAACAACAGCTACCACACTAGCATTCAGGCGGCACCTTTTGAGGCACTGTACGGTCGTAAATGCCGATCACCTCTTTGCTGGGCGGAAGTAGGTGACAGTCAACTCACAGGCCCAGAACTAGTGGTAGATACAACGGAAAAGATTTCACAGATCAGGAAACGCATGGCGGCAGCTCGTGACCGTCAGAAAAGCTACGCTGACAAGCGTAGGAAACCGTTAGAATTCCAGGTCGGGGACCGGGTTCTACTTAAAGTCTCACCCTGGAAGGGTGTGGTTCGTTTTGGTAGACGAGGCAAGCTGAATCCACGATATGTTGGACCATTCGAAATTACCGAGAAAATCGGTAAGGTTGCTTATAGATTGAACCTGCCTGCGGAGCTGAGCGCGGTACACAACGTATTTCACGTGTCTAACCTGAAGAAGTGTTTGTCGGATGAAACACTTGTAATTCCTTTCAAGGAACTCACTATTGATGAACAGCTACACTTTACTGAGGAACCGATTGAGATCACGGATCGTGAGATCAAAACCCTCAAACGTAGCCAGATACCCCTTGTGCGAGTTCGTTGGAACTCACGACGCGGCCCAGAGTTTACCTGGGAGCGGGAGGACCAGATGAAGTCCAAGTATCCCCAGTTGTTCCCAAACGAAAACCCCCAGCACTGAAGCTACAACTGAATTTCGGGACGAAATTCCAAACTAACGGGGGGATGATGTGACACCCCGTTGAAACACGCTAGCTTGGCAGTGGCTGCCTTAACTTTCGGGACGAAAGTTCTTAAAACTTGGGGATAATGTGACACTCTAGGTTTTTCCGAACGAACACCTTGTAATATTTCGTGTATATAAATATTATTAAATGGAAACGTGATCTTTATTTGTTTAATGTGTGTTGAATGTACGTATTATATATAAATGTATGTGAGTCGAGACCATGACTCGCAACCGGGCGGTTGCGAGTGGGCCACTCGGTCTCGAGTGGGCCGTTGAGCCGTAACCGGTTTGGGCCGAAACCCCAAGCCCAACCCGAAACATCCCTTGGTATATATATCCCACCTTTCCTTATTTCCTTCATTTTACACAAACAACAAACACACACACTTCTAATCCCCCTCAACTAGAAAACCCCAAAACAACATCCAAACTCTTCCAAATTTTCGGTTCAAGCAAGAATCCCGGACAAGAAACTCGGTCAAGATCATCACCCGGACACTCCATCTTCTCGGTTCCTTTCTCTTTGTTTTCGGCTCCTTCTTCTTCTTCACAACCGGTTAGTATTATCCTTGTGCATAGGATTTATGTTATGTTGAATGACTTGTATGCTTGGTTCATAGTGTTGTGTATGAATTTAGGATGATTTGTGAAGTTGAATATATGTGATAACATGTTTAAATGGCAAGAAAAAGGGTAGTTTAAAAGTGTTCATAGCCAAACATATTATGCTTTATTATTCTTGCAAAATGATGTTGCTAGACTTAAGATTTCGGCTACAAATAATATGTTTCTTGTTCTTACATGACAATCTTGTTTGAAATATATGATTTTCGGTTCAAAATGCATGGTTATGATTAACATGAAAACCCTAGAAAAACTATGAACTTGATGAACTTGTTGAAGATAGTTTGAAGATTTTAAAATGGCAATGTTTGATCTATTGTTGTATATGGGCAGATTAGGAAAAGTGTTAGTGAAATATTATTGGTTGTTTCCTGATTTGGGCCTGAATACATTGTACTAATTTGACTGATGCATCTGAACCTTCACGTGTACACGAAAATGACAGCATTGCGACTCGCAACCGCACCGTTGCGACTCGCAACCATAGCATGACAAGTCGAAACCCCACGGTTGCGACTCGCAACCATAGCAGGACAACTCGCAACCACAGCGTGATGACTCGAGACCACGCGGTTGCGACTCGCAACCACAGCGTGACAAGCCGAGACCACCTGGTTGCGACTCGAGACCAGCTGGTTGCGACTGGGCTGTCCACTTTGGTTATTGGGCCATTATGTGTTATGGGCTATCTGTTGACTGGGTTATGTGTTACTGTTGACTGCTTAAATGTTTAGGCCGGCCCAATAACCCCATGACTGTTTACTTGTATGCATGTTACGTACCTGTATGTGTTTTACGTGAATGATTGTACACCGAACCTGACCTATACCGGTAACCATGTTAGGACGTGGTGACCAACGTGATTGACAAGTGACCTAAACCTACCGAGCAACCCAAGGTGAGTTCACAACTTAAAAGCATGCGTCCCGGTGGTTTGGGACACGAGACTGAAACAACCCTATCCCCTTGTAAAGGGGATACCATTTACATACCTTCCCTAGTTATTGGGAACAAAACTTACTTTTCCTTCCCTGGTATTGGGAAACCTTTTGGGTTAATTACTGTTTATACGGATTGCAACTAACGGCACTAAACGAAACTCTATCACTCAAGTCCCTACTACAAATACCGATTAGTCGCCGGGGTCAGGCGAACGGGTTATTAGTTGATAGCGCTATTTAGGTGTTTACCAGCCTCACACCGTGCCCTGGTTTGGGATCGGTCGTGAACTAATGTACTCAGATATCCGTCAATGATGATAGAACATTGACATCGGGGCATCCTGCGGAAACGCAACGGTTACCTAGTGTTCGGTATTGGAAAAACAGTTTAGTCGCTAACTTTTGGGGTAGCTCCCCATGGCATGTATAAACGGATAAATTAACCGGTGAAACAAGTTTTTGGAAATTAAAACTGGACAACTAGTGAACTCACTCAGCATTATTGTTGACCCCTTACTGCATGCTTTGCAGGTAACCCGTGACGAAGGAGCTTGCTGCTTGGGAACGTGTAGTGTCTGTTCACCCTTGTGTTGGGTGTTACCTTATTTTGAATTATGAACTTTGTTTAAACTACTTTACTTATGCTTCCGCTACTTATCAACTGTTTGAACTTAAAACCTTAAACTCTGAATTTGATATTTGCTAATCTTATGGTTAGTAAGTACTACTTTTGTTATCAACTTATCTATTCAGTATAATTGGTGGCTGGATCCTGGTCAGTCACGCCCTCGAAGCGGGTGTTATCCGCAGGTGGATTTTGGGGGTGTGACAACCAGGTCCATTTATCGTTTTCCATAATTCGTGGAACCGGTTGCACTCATCATAAAGTTGCGCCCGTATGAATGACCAGTCCCACTCTTTAAGCGATAAGCCGACCGCTATAGATCGAAACCCACAATTACCATCACCCTGCACATTTTGTATGTGACTGAGGTGTGGATAGAAGCAAGGTGGAATGAACTTTTTGAAGTGCATGAACATATTAACTAGTCCGACAGGCAGCAAAGGTAAGTCTGGTTGCTCTTCCTTTGATTTTGCGACCTTCTTTTTCGTTTTCGAATTCTTAGCGCCTTTCGCAATCTCGCTGAAGAACATAGGTGTTTCAGCACAATAACTTTGTGACTCGACAAACGAGCTGTGCCTGGAAGGTTCGATGATTGACTCTTGTGTGCCTAACCCAACGGGTGAATCACTATACTCGCCCTGCGTTGTAAACAAGCTGTGTCTTGAAGGCTCCGTAAACGAATCATCCTTCCTTTGTTGCTGAGCTTTTAAAATTGGACGACCCTGTGTGTTTTTTTGCACAACTGGTTGTTTGATCTTCGTCTTATTGAGTTGTACCAAGTCCTTCATCTTTTGAAGCAGGTTTTTCTTGACTTCTCTCGGTTGGGCACTTAAATGTTGTTTGAGAAGCGCAAATTCGTCGTCTAAGTCGAAGGACTCCACCTCGCTCGGTTTTAGTATTGGGTCCAAATTTAACTTTCTCCAAAAAGGGTCTATCAACTCCAATGGGATCATTTGACCTAAGAAACATATCAACAAACAACATAAAACGTCAATAAGATTTTGCGTGATCAAATGCTATGATTATAAAATGTGGTTGGTCGAATAATGTATTACCATTCGTTGTATACGGTTCCAACCGACACGCGCACGGCAACCCAGAGCTTGTATACAAACGGCACGTGCATGTACCGTTATATAACTTTAATTTTTCTATTTCTTTTAATTCGTCGGATATCGACTCTAGGCATGCATGAGAAACATTCTTTCGTAGGAGATTAAATATTGGTTTGTTATGTTGACCCAATGTTCGGCTTCTGCTTGTTTCAATGCTGGCTTTGATTTCTGTTACCTGGTTTCTTATGAGCTTATCAATAAGTGGTACCACTTTCTCCAGGGTGTAATTAGAGTCGCCTAGGTACTACTTCAAAAGGGCATGTTGACCTTCTGCCCTGTTCGTTGTACGTTGACCGAAGTTCAGATGTTGGTCGCTCCAGAACGAAACAAACCGGTCTCTATATGGTTGTAACCAGATTGAATCCAAATAGTCCATAATCTCTATAATCAAAGTCAAGTGCAGTTAAGAAAAGTCAAATAAATATGATTATTAAACAAAAATAATATAAAACTTACGGTCGGTTTTTTTTGCGTGTCAACCTTGATCGTATTCGCTCGTACCAGTAGTTGTAGTCATGATCGGTCGTTGAGTTAATTAGCTCGCCCCACTTGTAAAGAAACCTGTCCCAGCTATCATCTGTTTTAAAGCTTTGCCTACAATGCTTGAAGATGTTTTGCTGTATGTGCCACCTACACAATGAATGTCTAGCCCTGGGAAACACGGTTGCACATGCGTTCATTAGGGTGTGATCTCTATCGGTTACTATTACACGGGGTTCCATAACACTGTCTAACGAGTGTTTCAACCTCTGTAGAACCCATGTGAAGTTTTCCTGTTTCTCGTTGCTTACGAACGCATGAGCAATGCAAAACGACATCAACGTGGATGTAACACTGATAATCTGGACTAGCGGCATTTTGTACCGATTCGTCTTGTAGGTGGAGTCTATAAGCAACACATGCGGGAAGGCGCGCCACAACATGTTCGACTCCGGGTGGATGAAGAAAACATCCTCGACCCGTTCGCCGTTTTGAGATGTTCTATGGTAAAAAACAAACCCAACCTTCTCCAACCGGTTGAAAAGTATCTGCATTGGAGTCTCGCCGACTTGTTCCATTCGACCCAATTTGGCCCGAGCGTTGTATATGGTGTTTCTTGTTGAGACATTATGGGGGTTCTGTTCTTTAATGGCAGCAAGAATGTCTCGTGGTTTTGTGTTCTGATGCGTCATTTGCTCCACCGTCCTCTCTTCTGATGGAGTCAACCTCATTAGGGACAGATGACCCTCTGGATACAGAAATGGTTCGTGGTTATGTTTAGCTTCCTCAACACTTGGATCCCAATAACCTAACCTCTTTTGTATGCCCCGATCAGTTGGAACTTGCAACCCGTTTTTCCTGGTCCCGCTGCGTCTGACCGTGGCTGTTGATTTGTACTCGCCGACACAATCACACGTAAGCCAGATTTTTAACGGCTGACCGCTGCCCTGTTTATCGTAGATGGTGCGTTTGGTGACGAGGGCGTAGCCATTTACGCGTCCAACGTCTCTACACCACTCTACCAATTCATCCATGCTAGCGAATTTCTAACGAAAACATTTATATGTGTCAATTAATGATTAACTCAAATGATTAACCAATCGGTTTAGCTTTAGTATAAACGGGTTCAGGTCAGTTTCAGGTTGAACCTGCGAACCCGTTTGGGTTAACGGGTCAGGTTCGGGTCAACATGGTCGGGTTGGCGGGTTAACCCGTTACACATTTATACTGTATTATATTTTTTAACAATATATTTTACGTCATAAATTAAATGGAGTGTGTATTTTTATGCCATGATTATAAGTTAAAAAAAGAAATTAACATAGATTTCATAATTTAAATATGATATTATATATATATATATATCTATATATATTTGTGTTTTTTAAGTAAATTTTAACTTTATTATATTAATTTCAGAAAAAAATATAAAAAATTCGGGTTTAATGGGTCGTGTTCGGGTCAACCCATGAAAGTTCGGGTCGTGTTCGGGTTCTTATGTATGATACGATTTTCGGGTTCGGGTCGAGTTCGAGTTTTTGTAAAATTTTCAGGTTCAGATCGGGTTCACTTTATTCTATACGGTATCAACCATGTTAGAATAAGATAATACCATTTAGATTTATAATGACCCTGTTATTATTATTAACCATTATCCATTCCTAGAAATCCATGATCAATATACGCAGATCCATATCAAGAAACCCACCTGCTTCTTCCTAAACATCATCTCTTTACAAAGCAAAGCAAAGCAAACCAAATCCTAAATCTCAAAGAACCCTAGATCCTTATCAAGAACCTTCACCCTATCACCATCCTCTAGCCATCATCTCTAGCCATCGATTCCATGTCCACAAATACCCACGTGCGGCAGTTTATGCAACGATCTGTCTCTGTTTATCCCACCTCATATGAACTTCCATCTCCGATTTGGCAGAATTAACAGTGTTCATCCCCGGCGCAAGAAGTTGTTCATAAGTTTGGTCAACGGTTCGTCTTTGGTGAGAAAAGCTATTCATAAGTTTGAACTTCCATTTCCGATCTGGTGACGACATATTTAAAGCAGATTTGAAGATGGGTTGAGTGGATCTCCGATTATTTGAAGATGGGATGAATCAGACGGGTTGGTTCTCAAATACATTGCGATCGAGTGGAAGATAGAAGTGGTCGCCGATGATGCAACTCGATGGTGGTGGTTCTCGGTTGTGACAGTAAATGAAAACAGATGGTTTGGTATTTGGGTTAAGAAGGTAACCGGTGTCTTAGAGCATTCACATCCAAACCATCAAATTATACATACATTCCACTAAAAAACAACTCCTATATCAATATATTTCCACTAAAAACAAATACTTTTTCTCTCCCCTTTCAATTAAATAATATTATCATTACATTTTTCTCTCACTTCCACTCACAATCACTTTCAAAATATATTAAAAAATTATAACGGGTGAACAGTGTCCCCCCAAATATACAGATGAACAGTAACATTTTCTCTCTCCTCTACTCACAACCACTTTTTATACCCTTTATAATATAAAAACCCATCCTCACATAATTTGATGGTTAGGATGTGAATGCTCTTAATGGGAATAAAAATCCTACAGTGGTTTAGGAAATGTGGTTAAACACGTTGGAAATTGAAGCATTGGTATCGATCTAACGAACAGGGAGTGTTCCTTGCAAATTTGTGTTCATAATTTCATATAGTTTTAAGTAAATTACATAGTTGGTTTATGTGAATAAGGATGATTCACTTTTGTGTTCACAACTTCATTTTGCTGCAGATTCATATGAATAAGGATGATTCAGATTCAAAGAAAAAGAAATAGGGTGAACATGAAGTAAAAAATTAGGATGAAAAAGAATATAATTATGAGTATAGCACTCCAATTTTTATATAAGAATTATAAGTTTGGTTAAATTTATTAACCACTAGTAACTAATAACTAGTTTATTTTTAATATAAATATTCAACCCAAATAGCTTTAAACACTATTTTATATAGTTGATTGAAATATTATATTAATTAAGATGGTCTATATATAGGTGACTTTTTTAAATAAAAGTATATAAAAACTTATATTATTAGACGGGTAGATTACGGATAAGTTAAAGGTTAAAAATATGAAGTACCTAGACTGGCCTAGAAGCCATATAATAATTTAATTATAAAAATACATTGTATTTTGAACCTACTCTATTTTTAATGAAACTTGGTTCAAAATGTAGACAAAAATATTCTCGTTCTAATGACATATTTAATATTTTATAAAACGTCATATTTTAGAAATTATACGCTCCAAAGAAGTGAACCAACTGAATTAATTATAATAATATAATAATAATAGTTTAACTTACAATTTACAATTCAAATGAAAATAAATGGTAAGTATACGTGTCTCTGTATACTTAAATGTGAGAATAAAATAATAATAATAAAATTTGAGAATCTAGAATTATGAATTACGTGTCTCAAGATAAATAGGAAAGGAATAAAATAAAAAGGCAAATTGGAAAATAATAATCCAATCTTTCTGAAATTGGCCGATAATAATTACAAGTCAGTTATTAGCCAATAATAATCCGACCTCGTCCAATTTTTTTGTAAAATAGTCTGCCGTTAAAATAAGCTTAACGGAGTTAAGTGTTATTCCGAATTACAAACCGATGTTTTAGGCCTTTGATCAGAACGAGGATACGAGTCGACTGATGTAAAACTTACATCGAAATTGTGTTCGAAATGGCTTGAATTTTTTTAATTGGAAGTTAAACACCCGAATTGAAGCACCGTTTTCGTGGGTTGGGGGCAGTATTTTGAGATAAGTTTTACATCAATCGACTCATATTCTTGTTCTGATCAAAAGTCCTAAAACATCGGTTTGTAATTCGGGAAAACACTTAACTCCGTTAAGTTATTTTAAAGGGGGACTATTTTACAAAAAATTGGACGAGGTCGGATTATTATTGGCTAATAACTGACTTGGGATTATTATCAACAAATTTTAGAAAGATGGAATTATTATTTTCCAATTTGCCAAATAAAATTTAAAATATTGAAATAAAACTTAAAAGTGGACGGGTGTCCATGATGGAACAAAATAATAATATTAAAAATTACTCAAACATTTAATTATGTCTACGTGCTTTTACTTTACTTCAGGTGTAGTTGTGTACTACCTTTCTAGTATAAATAGAAAGGCATCAATTCAACAGTCAACCGCCTTCTCTTCTTTCTTTCTCTCGCTATGTCGCCAACTTTCCCATACTATTTATATTTTTTTTATTTATTTATTTTAACTCATAATAATATTTCAAAGCCCTGTCTCGTTTTAAGTGTTTTAACTCCCGATCACCGCTACCCTTTCCGATTGATCTGAGCCATAACGCATGTCAAGGCTCTGCCTGACTAAGTTCGTTTGGGTTCTGTCTCGTGACATAGAGACAAGGTTGAATTAGGGGTACTATACTTAACACGAGTGCATTATATATTTTTTATATATAGCTCGGAAGTTACCCAAAATTTATACCAGGAGGCTTTCTAGTTGAACCCTAAAGTTATAAAGTGGGTTCATCCTCTTTTCTCACTATTTTATTCCCTTTTTCTTTATAATATAATTATAGTTAAAAATGTCCCAAATCAAACCATAAGTAAAAACCCGGACCCTCGAAACCCCAATCCATATCGAAAATCAAGAAATTTAGAATATCGGTCTTCTCGCGGGGCGCGTAAAGGTTAAGCATACCTTACGCGGGCCGCGTCAACCTTCAGTTTGACCGGATAAGCATCCGGATCCACGTATCGTCACATGTGTCGCGACCACCGGTGACTCAGCAACCTCCGAGATGATCCACACTCCCACGCGGGCCGCATAAAGATCAAACCGAAGGTTCACGCGGGCCGCGACAAGTCTGAATTTCAGCTATAAATAGCCTAGCTCAGGGGCTTTCATTCTGTGTCGACGAAACTTTCAAATTCTTTATAATCCTGCTCGAATTTCATATTCAAAGTAGCTAGGCGCTGCTACGATACCGGGTATTAACTCGATCGCTGCTACGATTCAATATCCGATCGATTGAAACTATCCGACAGGATGTTTAAATGTTATACTTTGTCATTAATAGTGATTCCGACAGGATGTTTTAGTGCCGCCCGAACTCGGGCTATAATCTGTCATTCGTTGCGAATCCGCTGGATGTTTAAGTATAGCACTTTGTCTTTCGTTGTGAGGGTTTAATCTCGTGAGTTATCGTAAATGTTGTATTAGTTATTTACCTAGTTTCGTGTGCATTATTGTTTAAATTAGGTTATCAGGCTTATCAGTAGGCTAAACTCTACCCCATACACTTACAATCAAAGTAGATGCTAATTCTCAGAAGAATTTGAATCAGGAAGCTTGTTAAATCAATACTGCATGCTTATAATGTGAGTCATTCTCTTTTTACAAAATTTACTTTCAAAATCATGCTTGTTTCCAAAGTTATAATTACAGGGATTAAGTCTTTGTAGTCTTCAATTACAGCCGGTATGTGGGGTTTTGTATACATTACTTGATAATCGTCACCATTGGACAACGAGTTAGCCAATGGGTGATATGACCATAGTCACAGAAACGAGTCGAGTGACAAATACTGTTGGGTAATTGGTTGACATATAAACATTGTAATCGCTCTTAATACTGTATATTATAACAATGTGTCATTTTATTAAAATGAATGATTCACTCAGTATTTCCTGCTGACAAAACCTTTTTAAAACGCGTTTCAGGTAATTACAGTAGATTGGAGTAAGAGTTGGATACGGCACTGAAGGGCTTACAGACGTGGCTTATTTTATTAATTAAATCAAATTAAGAAATATTGTTTTATGTATTTGGATTTATTTCATATTAAAAGCTACCTTTATAAAACATGGGTTATCCCCATCTATTTAATAAACAAAATCCGGTGTTTCTAAACTCTGATATTTTTCCTAACTCACGGTCCTGATGAAATTTCCGCTGCAATGTTTTAAAATAACCACCGGTACCACTTGGCTGCTCGCGGCTCCCGATTCCGTCCGCGGTAGGGTCGGGGGTGGTGACAGAAGGTGGTATCAGAGCCACTGATTTAAGCCTATAGGTGTTGTAATAAAATACCTAGATTTAAACGAAGAGTTAGGAACTTGATATTTTATGGTAGCACTCAGGATAGTATTTAGACTTGAACTTAAGAAAAGATGCCTTAGTATAAGCTCCGAGATAAGCTAAATAAAGTGTGATAAGATTTGTGGTATGCCGTTAAAATAATAATTAGAACGTTGCAAGTATAATAAATAACACTTGAACACTGTAATTTCTTATTTATTAGTACTATTTTGTTCTAGAACATGATCCGTCATGTGGAGACTAATTTGCTTAATCTTTGTTGAAAGTCATAATGCACTTTCTAAATCATGATTTAAGAAAGATCTATTTATGGGAAAATCTAAAAATTTTTCCGGCAAGACTGGGTATGGTGTAGCAGACTCTCCAGCTTGTTCGGATATACTGAAGTTACCTCTCCGGCGAGAACCGGGTAAGATGGGGTATATAAAATGTCAAACAAGTGACAAGATTTCCCTAAATAGTATCATGACCTGATATCTGACTTGTTTTTGGAAATATGAATCTGTTAAATAAATTGACCTTATAGAGGGTATGTATATTACAACATATGAAATATATGATTATATATATCTACATATCTATAAGAAATTCCAAAAATCAGTTAGGAATAAAGCTCAAGCATATGTGTCAATAATAAATCTAGATTTCTTTATCAGGAATCTTTTGCATATATCTATAATTTCGATATCAAACATTATTTCGTTTGATCATCTACCTCGTAACTCAAGCAACAATATAAACAATGGTAACTCTTTAAGTTGGGACACCATCAAAAATATAAGAACTACCAATGCGTTACCATAAATTATTAACGCAAATAAGAAGCATATAAAAGTTGTGCTAGTACACAAGAAAATACATGAAGCTTAAATTATACGTCCACAGATATCAAAGTATATCACACACAACTTCCAAGGCTAGACCTTTGGAAAAGATAAATTTGGCGCGATGACACCAATGCTAATTCCGTCAGTAGAAGAACTACTAATCAAAAAGCAGCACTTTGTCATGTGATCCTATAAACGACATGAATCTTGCTGAGGTACGTTAGAACAAGATTTCACAACCATCGGTGCACAATCCAATCTGAGTCATAATTATTAGCACTGCAAAAGGAATCACATACCTTTGCAAATCCCCTATTTCATTTTATTCGACATTTCCTGGTAATGTCACTTAACAACAGTTATCACATGAAATTCCAGATAAAGTTCTTATATTTCTTTCGTTAAAATTCTGACCTCTGTGAATAGACTTTGGCCTTGCTACTTCCCCTAATGGTCATCATACCATGAGGATTTCTTTCATAGTGGCAAATATTGATCTATTTCATTTCCTGGTAAATTCACACATTACACATGCACTGTTTGTTGTGCATGTGATTCATTTGAATTATGAAGACCACTGGAGGGCATCATTCCAATTTATTATTTTATCCAAACTCAAATATTGTTTTGCTATAGTTGATCTCTGTAAACCGCATTATTGCAAAACGATGACTCTTTGATATTAATAAATTTCTTGAGAAACTCAATTTTCTTTGGCATACATGGTTTTTGTTGTGACCATGTCCGAACTTTCTCATTTAAAAATCATTTTGTATAAACCCAGTTCAATTGTTTGAACTTGCTCGCGTTACATATTCATTTCAAAATCACATATGATGGATTGAAGCTATCCTATTCAAAATAGTCTCAACAAGCAATTCAATTATTTTGCGTGGCCTTCGACTTCACTGAATTATTTCTTTAATCACGATCACCTTGTGGTGACGTTTTCACAAATTTGAAGATTGCGCTAATCTCATTTGCACACATCATATACGGATTTAATTATTTATTTATTTGAATCTGCTTTATTGGTTATTCATATTCAAGCAATCTTAACACAATTATGTGCTAAGATAATGATATACAAATTCATTTCATATTTCAGTATATCCCTTAATGGGCCTTACAGCATCAATCGAACCTTTCATGATAATTATTACTTTATAAAAAACATTATTAAATCATTACAATTTTAATTGAAAATCCTACTAGATTGTTTAAGATAAACATTCAGATTTACTTTGTTGAACTTTCATTTGGTTTAAAGCCTGGTGAATTCATTCAGTCACCAATATTATTATTTCAATTACTACGACACCTTAGGGTGGCATTTTCTTTAGTTTGAAACTTGAGCTAATCTTCTTTTCACACCTATGTATGAATTTATTTATTAAATTTTGTTAGCTCATTATCTTAAAACAATCTTAATACAATTATGTGTTAAGATAAGAGTACACAAATTCATATCATATTCCGTATATCTCTAAAGTTTCTTTCATCATTGATCGAAAATTCTATGATATTCATTTGGTCTTTCATCATCAGTTGAAAATCCTATAATATTTATTTAAAATTTAAATACAAATTTAATTGATTATATATGGAAACTTACATAAGTAAATATCTAATTTATAATATAGTATTGCTATATTTAAAATTCTTGTTAAAACCATTGAAGTGAAGAATTTATATTTTTAAAATTATGTTTGAGGTATACTCTCATTTAAATTTATATTTAGTTATTTATTATTGGTAATTAATATTAGTTTTATTAGTAGTGTTAATATTATTTTTAGATACTAGGGTTATTGTCAGAGGCAAGTATTGGGTAGCCTAGCCTTAGCTAGGCATGGACTGATCACCCATGCTTAAACAAGGCAGCACTAACCAATATCCAACCATGATAATGACTAGTTAATGTATATAAATTAAGTCATCATACTTATTTAGTAAATATATATATATATATATATATATATATATATATATATATATATATAAAGTATATATATATTTTGTACTGTAAGGAGAATACATATTTTCATAAAACAATACAAGAACTAGATGGACGAATAAAATTATTTAAATAAATGTCTAAGTAGTCATGGACAAGACATTTTATACTTATAAGTAATTGTTCATCTTGTTTAATATTCCACAACTATTAAATACTTATAAAAATATTATTTTATAATATATGTATTTTAATATATTAAAATATCAAATGTTATTTACTCAAACCAATATTTAAGTATGTTTGATATTAAAATAAACATTTATTATTTTACTTTTATGATTTAAAATATCTTATTTTGTAAAATCTTATAGTTAAACATGCTTGAAAAAAACTGATAATCGTGAGTTCTAGGATATTTGGATAAACATATTAATAAAACATATATCATTATTTTGTCGAAATTACCACAGGTTTTGATATTTTAAAACTATCTATATTAATTTATTATTTTACTTTATGATAACATAAAAGAAAAAGGTATTTAATAAATTAAAATATCACCTAGCTTTGATCGAACATTTTGATTAAAATCGTCTTAATACAATTATGTATTAACACAATAATACACTAACTCTATTATCTCTTCGTGTATCCTTGCAATTCACTCATCTCAGCACATCGATTTTCTCATATCATAATTCAATATTTGACAAATCATTTTCATGCTTTTATTTCATTTTAAACCTATCGATTTTAAGTCTTCCTCAGTTGCCAATCAAAGTAAGCTTTCTTTTAACAAAGAGTTTTATTGATTCTGAAAGTCCTTCACATTCATTTTAAATATCTATTGACCATATATCTTTTGGCTTGAACCTAGTCACCTTGGAAATTACATCATTTCTTCTCATTCGTTTGTCATCGATTTCTTGAACTAATTCAGTTGAACCATTAAATCTTACTTATGGTACAACTTGTATTCACAAAATTTGATATTTTAATACTATGTCATCTACCTTAATATTGTTTTTATTAACTAAAATATGACATAAGTCTAAAAGAAATATCGTAACCCAAATCTCGAGTACGAGATTTAAAACAAGGTGGGGAGGATATAACATTCCTATTCCTATATATAAGAATTATAAGTTTGGTTAAATTTATTAACCACTAGTAACTAGTAACTAGTTTATTTTTAATATAAATATTCAACCCAAATAGTTTTAAACACTATTTTATATAGTTGGTTGAAATATTATATTAATTAAGATGGCCAATATATAGGTGACCTTTTTAAATAAAAGTATATAAAAACTTATATTATTAGACGGGTAGATTACGGATAAGTTAAATGTTAAAAATATGAAGTACCTAGACTGGCCTAGAAACAATATAATAATTTAATTATAAAAATACATTGTATTTTGAACCTACTCTATTTTTAATGAAACTTAGTTCAAATTGTAGACAAAAATATTCTCGTTATGATGAGATATTTAATATTTTTTAAAACGTCATATTTTAGAAATTATACGCTCCAAAGAAATGAACCAATTGAATTAATTATAATAATATAATAATAATAGTTTAACTTACAATTTACAATTCAAATGAAAATAAATGGTAAGTATACGTGTCTCTGTATACTTAAATGTGAGAATAAAATAATAATAAAATTTGAGAATCTAGAATTATGAATTACATGTCTCAAGATAAATAGGAAAGGAATAAAATAAAAATTAAAATATTGAAATAAAACTTAAAAGTGGACGGGTGTCCATGATGGAACAAAATAATAATATTAAAAATTTACTCTAACATTTAATTATGTCTGCATGCCTTTACTTCAGGTGTAGTTGTGTACTACGTATACATAGAAAGGCATCAATTCAACAATCAACCGCCTTCTCTTCTTTTTTTCTCTCGCTATGTCGCCAACTTTCCCATACTATTTATATTTTTTTTGTTTATTTATTTTACCTCATAATAATATTTCAATGCCCTGCCTCGTCTTATATGTTTTAACTCCCGATCACCGCTTCCCTTTCCGATTGATCTGAGCCATAACGCATGTCAAGGCTCTGCCTGACTAAGTTCGTTTGGGTTCTGTCTCGTGACATAGGGGCAAGGTTGAATTAGGGGTACTATACTTAACACGAGTGCATTATATATTTTTTTATATATAGCTCGTAAGTTATACCCAAAATTTATACTAGAAGGCTTTCTAGTTGAACCCTAAAGTTATAAAGTGGGTTTCTTCTCTTTTCTCACTGTTTTATTCCCTTTTTCTTTATAATATAATTATAGTTAAAAATGTCCCAAATCAAACCATAAGTAAAAACTCGGACCCTCGAAACCCCAATCCATATCAAAAATCAAGAAATTTAGAATATTGGTCTTCTCGCGGGGCGCGTAAAGGTTAAGCATTAAGCAAGGTTGACGCGGGCCGCGTCAACCTTCAGTTTGACCGGATAAGCATCCGGATCCACGTATCGCCACACGTGTCGCGACCACCGGTGACTCAGCAACCTCCGAGCTGATCCACACTCCCACGCGGGCCACGTAAAGATCAAACCAAAGGTTCACGCGGGCCGCGACAAGTCTGAATTTCAGCTATAAATAGCCTAGCTCAGGGGCTTTCATTCTGTGTCGACGAAACTTTCAAATTCTTTATAATTCTGCTCGAATTTCACTTTCAAAGTAGCTAGGCGCTGCTACGATACCGGGTATTAACTCGATCGCTGCTACGATTCAATATCCGATCGATTGAAACTATCCGACTGGATGTTTAAATGTTATACTTTGTCATTAATCGTGATTCCGACAGGATGTTTTAGTGCCGCCCGAACTCGGGCTATACTCTGTCATTCGTTGCGAATCCGCTAGATGTTTAAGTATAGCACTTTGTCATTCGTTGTGAGGGTTTAATCTCGTGAGTTATCGTAAATGCTGTATTAGTTAGTTACCTAGTTTCGTGTGCATTATTGTTTAAATTAGGTTATCAGGCTAATCAGTAGGCTAAACTCTACCCCATACACTTACAATCAAAGTAGATGCTAATTCTCAGAAGAATTTGAATTTGAATCAGGAAGCTTGTTAAATCAATACTGCATGCTTATAATGTGAGTCATTCTCTTTTTACAAAATTTACTTTCAAAATCATGTTTGTTTCCAAAGTTATAATTACAGAGATTAAGTCTTTGTAGTCTTCAATTACAGCCGGTATGTGGGGTTTTGTATACATTACTTGATAATCGTCACCATTGGACAACTAGTTAGCCAATGGGTGATATGACCATAGTCACAGAAACGAGTCGAGTGACAAATACTGTTGGGTAATTGGTTGACATATAAACATTGTAATCGCTCTTAATACTGTATATTATAACAATGCGTCATTTTATTAAAATGAATGATTCACTCAGTATTTCCTGCTGACAAAACCTTTTTAAAACGCGTTTCAGGTAATTACAGTAGATTGGAGTAAGAGTTGGATACGGCACTCAAGGGCTTACAGATGTGGCTTATTTTATTAATTAAATCAAATTAAGAAATATTGTTTTATGTTTTTGGATTTATTCCATATTAAAAGCTACCTTTATAATACATGGGTTATCCCCATCTATTTAATAAACAAAATCCGTTGTTTCTAAACTCTGATATCTTTCCTAACTCACGGTCCTGATGAAATTTCCGCTGCAATGTTTTAAAATAACCACCGGTACCACTTGGCTGCTCGCGGCTCCCGATTCCGTCCAGGGTAGGGTCGGGGGTCGTGACAATGAGTAAACTGCAATTTTACCCCCTGGGGTTTAGGCCAAATGGCACTCTGACCCGCTCTAACGAAATAATTGCAATTTTACCCTCCAACGTTTGGTGTTATGTCGCAAGTTTAACTCCCGGCGTCAATTTTGTTAACAGTCAACGTAAGTATGTAAAGGTCAAAGGGTAAAAAGTAATTTCCAACAAACCATTATTATTATTATTATTATTATTATTATTATTATTATTATTATTATTATTATTTATAAACACTGCATCTTCTTCTCCTTGATATTAGGTATAGAATACCCACCTCACCACCACCACAACCTACCCTTCTTCTCCATCCTCAACCTGAATAACTTCAACCTCCACAACCCACAACCATCCTTACACCACAACCGTTAACCACCTAGATCACCCTACCTCGGCCATTTAGCTGTTGTTCACCTCAGATCCACCATCTACTCCACCGTAATCATCAACCAACAAATGGAGCTGACCTCATCCGCCATCATCTTCCACCAACCCAACTACCCACAAACCCTTATCGTCCACCATTGCCATCGGATTCCATCAACCACCACCTGCAATCTAACCCCCCAACTCCCTCCAACCTGAAACTCCAACCTCCTAAATACCGTTCATCACCGTTTACATTACCGTAAGCGAAATTACACACCAGAGATGAGTTCCGATTGATGAGTTCTTTGTCGACGGGATTGATTGCGGGTTTCATCTCAGAAGAGAACTAAAAGTTGGAAAAAGATTGTTCTAAATCAGGTTTGAATTGAATTTGAAGTTTTTTGGTGACAAGATTCAATTAAAAAGAGAAGAGAACTAAAAAATGGACAGAGATTGTTCTAAATCAGGTTTGAATTAAATTGTTGTTTTTTGGTGACGAGATTCAATTAAAAAGAAACGTTAATTGTTTGCTTGTTTGAGGAAAGCAGAGATGATTTATTTTATTTATGAGAAACGAAGATAAAGAAACAGAGATTGAAAGGTTGGTGATTCCAATTTGCTTGGAGATTGTTGCAGGTTTTAATTTGATTAATGGTGTGATGTTGGTGGTGGTTGTCGACGTATGGTGGCCGGAGGTGAGGAAAAATGGGTGCGGGGCCTACAATATTATATAAGTATGGACCTAATAAAATGGGTGGTGGCTGGAGGTGGTTGAGGGTGGTGGTTGGAGGTGGCAGTGGTGGTTGTGGTGGTGAATGGCGGTGGCAGGGGGTAATATTACAGAGTAGAACAAAACACAGGGGGTAATATGAAAGGACATTATAGTCATTTCACATTCCAGTTAGTTAACAGACCTGTTAACAAAATTGACGCCGGGGGGTAAACTTGCGACATAACACCAAACGTTGGGGGGTAAAATTGCAATTATTTCGTTAGAGGGGGTCAGAGTGCCAATTGACCTAAACCCTAGGTGGTAAAATTGCAGTTTACTCTATAATTATTGGTAAGATTACAAAAATGTCCTTAGGTAAAATCACATAGGGTCCAACATTCATGCACATTGATGCAATTAGACGATGTGGTATAAAGTTTGTCGATTTTCAAATTAGGGGGTAAAATTGATCTAGCATATGTTTACTCATAGTCAATTTTTCCATCTTGACTCCCCCAAAAGCATTATAGAATTCTACCACCATAATTTTAGGAGGGAAATTTAAAGGAAAGTAGCTAAGTAAAAAGTTTAGATATAATCAGAGAAAGGCAATTTTTTTTTTGAACTGAGTAAATTATATGATCCATATATACTATGTATATTAAAGAAAGTTATGTATTGATTGAAAAAAACGACTATGATGGATTGGCTGCTATATCAAGATTAATAGGGTTTCAGTATTGTGATTGCATTCTTAAGCCCCAACAGTAACAATGAACTAAACAAGAAGATGATAAGATGATATCATGTGGGTTTCCTAAAAGCTTTTCTAAAAAAGTTTTAAAACAATTATTTTAGTGTCACATTTTGCAAAATAAATATTTTAGGATTTCATGGAACTTGTTAGTAATTTTTTCTTAAAAGTATTTTTTTTTTATTTTGGTAACTTTCCATATTTTTTGCGTTTTCGGTGAATTGCGTAAACTTTTAACATTAGAGTTAAGTCAAAGTTTTAATAATATAACATTTCTTGCAAAAGTTGCAAATTTCAACAAAATCTGCAATCTTTCAAGAAGAAAAGCAAAACTAAATACCTACACATGTTATTTTAATTTCTAATTTCAATTTCACCCCTATAATATTTGTCATGTAACCATTTAACAATTCTATTTTTTTTTTTTAGAATTTAATACATAAATGTGATTTATAAATTAAAAAAAAATTATTATTACCTGTTAAAGTTAATATCCTAACATAATTAATAACTAAACTTTAATAAATTTCAATCATACTTCATTGATAAACAACCCAACATAATTAATAACTCACCTATGAATTTACATTCTTGCCCATTTAATCTAATTTGATAAAGAACTTCAACTAATGTCACATGTCATTTTCTTGTTCAAAATTTCAACTAATGCCACACGACATTTTCTTATTCAATTCATTAATAATATTATTTAATTAATATCTTATTTTAGTTAATGATTATTAATGATATTATGCTATTAATATTAATTAAAATTCAAAATTGATGATTAAAATATACTTAAAGTTTTTATTAAAAGAATACTTCAACCTTTTTAACGGCAGTTATCTATAACTTTACAACCTATGATTTTAATACTTTTTAAAATGGATATTTATACATAAGTTTTTTCATATGATCTATAATTTTCCCTGCAATTCCAAAGTGTAGCTATAACACATTACCAACATATATTAAGTGTTACTTATTATTAAAAATCAATCTTCAACAATTACCCACACATGTATTAAAATGTGTAGATATTTACCCACACGCTTACGTGTGTAGGTAAACTATGTGTGGGTAAACACCCAAATTCTTGTATGTTACTATATTATATTGTACTATACTATACTATAATATAATATGCTATACTATACTATACTATACTATAGTATACTATACTATACTATACTATACTATACTATACTATACTATACTATACTATACTATACTATACTATACTATACTATACTATACTATACTATACTATACTATACTATACTATACTATACTATACTATACTATACTATACTATACTATACTATATTGTACTGTGTTGTACTATATTATACTGTTATGCTAAATTATACTATGGTATGGTACTATATTCTATTTTACAATATTATACATATACGATACGATACGATACGATACTATACTATAGTATACAATACGATACTACACTATATGATACTATACTATAAGATACGATACGATACAATACGATACTATATCATATTATATTATACTATATATTATGATACTATACCTATACAATATGACACTATACCATACTACACTATTCAATACAATATGGTACTACACTATATGATACTATACCTTACTATGCCCTACGATAAGATAAGATACGATACAGTACGATACTATATGATACTATTTTATATAATACTATATGTTACTATGTAATTCTCTATTGAAGTATACGTTACCATACATTACTATACCTATACTATAAGATACTATACTATGCTATTTTGGGAGGTTTGTGATTCAGTTTATGGGTTTGGTTATATTGTATGTTGGTGTAAAAATAGATTGTGGTTCGGTTTTGGGGTTATTTGTATTTACGAATGGAATTTTGGTTTTGTGGGATTTTGTAGGGTTTTGTGGGATTTTGTAGGGTTTTGTGGGATTTTGTAGGCTTTTATGGGGGGTTTACATTGCTTTAAACGTGTTGACGTTCGTGAGAAAAACAGATTGTGGTTCGGTTTTTCACAGTTTTTCTTTTAAGAGTCGATTTTTAGTTTTAAGGGGGATTTTGTAGATTTATTGTGAATTTGTGTTGCTGTAAATGTATTGGCGTTGGTGTTGGTTTAAGGAAATAGATTGTGGTTGTTTGTATTTAGGAGTTTGGTTTTGAGGGGATTTTGTACGTTTTCTGGCGTTTTAGGTTGTTGTAAATGTATTGAATATGAAATTTGTATTTATATTTAGATTTTTTTTTTGTCCTTCACTTAGTGTTTTAATGTATTGCTATCCATTTTATGTGTTCACATCTATGCAAATTATATTTACACTACCGTAAGCAAACAAGAGGAGAGAGAATGTGAACTTTTATACCATGGGTGCAGCTGACCAAATGTGGAAGAGACTTGTGTCAGCCTCTAGTAAA